>NC_084636.1:20325101-20501591 GCF_033978795.1 Nerophis ophidion
TGAATCAACAGGTCAGTTTGGGGGACAAAAGGAGGGTTCAGTTTTTACTGACTTCCCATCTGACAGTTTAAATGTTTATGACCGTTTGAATCAACAGGACACGCACGCACACACACACACACGCACGCACACACACACACACACACACATACACACACACACGCACACACACACACACACACACACACACACACACCATTACCTCTGCTTTACCACGTTATTAGACATTGGTTTAACTCCATTTAAGCATTTAAACGTTAAAAGCATTGCACGTGTACGACGTTGTAATACTTTTTTTTTACCAGCCGATGACGACGAAGTGAAAGACGATGAACTTTGCTTAAACAGTCTTACAAAGTTGGAAGATGATTATCGAGGTGTGTTTAAACCTTCGAATTATTTAATATTGTGTGTATTCATTATTTTGTTTTATAGAGGATTTGCCGTAAGATCCTAACGCGATCGTTTTAACACAATCGCAGTCTGGTGAGTCAAATGATTCTCATTTTACAAGAAAAAAAACATGCGGTATACGATACATATATACATATATTTACTTACATCTCCGGCTCGCTGGTCTCCCTTAAAGCTGGCGGGTCCGTCAACGGCCGTTCCAGGCAGAGGAGAAGGCTTGATTGTGCCAAAGACTCCAGACATCGAATCCTTGCTCCGAGGGGAAATCATCGAAAACGACGGTGAATGTCCGACAGGCACCCGCTGTAAGTTTTTCTCGTTTTCTGTAAGCTTTTTTAAGATTCTCAGGAGCTTTAAAGAGCTCCTCTCATTCCAATGTCTTTCGCTCAAATGAATTTCGCGCCTAAGGGGAATGGGCGGGGACTGATTCCGGAGGTGGGCGGTTGTTTCCGCCAAGCAACCTTCTGGTTGAAATGGAGTGTGGATCAAGATGGATCCCTACTCTATATTCTTTTATTTAACCCAATGTTTTTTAAATACGTGTATAATGCTTTATATCCTATGTGTTGTGAATTCCATCCTACAATATCTTCCAAGGAACCCAAAGAAATGTTACCACACCTCCCGCTTTATTTATTCTATAGATTGCCTGAACTATTTCATAAACTAAATCTTGTCTTGTTTCTGATGCTATGTTTTTTATGCTCATCAATGCATTGTTGGACTGCGAGCACACAACTACTTTCCTTGCTTTGTTTTCCTCTATCCAGTTAACTGCCATATAAATTGCTACCAATTCCCCCGTAAAAACAGATAGTTTATCACTGATTATTTTATTTAATACTATGTTTCCTTGTGGGATAACTGCTACAGCTCTTACCTTTATTTTTTTTTTATATAGTTTTTGATGCATCCGTATATATCATATCTCAATCCATTTTTCTATCCGGTAACTATTTAAATTTCTATTCTTTAGTAATTGCATGTTTTCTTTTGGGTTATCAAACATCCACGGTGGTATTGCAGGCATTGGTACTGTAGGACTAACTTTAATATTGTCAATTTTAACTTTATTACATATGTCTCCTATAATCCACCCAAAACTATTCTTTTTTGTTTTCTCTTTTTCTTGGCAGATTGGTAACACTGGACAAGTCGGATATCCTTGCTTGGATCCTTTTAAAGTTGCCCGATAAACTGCTGAGAGTTGATCTCTCCTCTTGTCCAAAGGTTTTTCGTTCATTTTTACTTGTAATACTGGCACTAGGGTTGATGTAGTAGCTCCACAACATAACCTTAAAGCCTGTGACTGGATCCGGTCTATTTTCCCAAGTCATGTTTTTGAAGCAGATTGGTAAATAATGCATCCGTAATCAATAACAGATGGAATTAAAGTTATAAATATATACATGTATTGTTTTCAACGTTAACCTATCAGCCCCCCAATCATTACCCCTCAAAGCCCTCATTATATTTAACACCTTTTTACTTTTTCCCCTATTTTTTTATTTTCCGGAAGGAACACTCCTGAAGGAATAAATAAAGTACTATCTAATCTAATCTAATCAAATCTATTTTGCTGATGTGAGTTGACTAGTTCATATTTTTATCAAACCATATTCCTAAATATTTAAATACTTGTACCTCTTCTATATTTTCACCTTAGAGTTTTTATTTGGAGCTTGTTTGGTACTTTTGTCTTTGTAAAATGTATGACTTTTGTCTTTCCAACAGAGAATCTTAAACCTCAAGCCGTTCCCCAGTCTTGAACATTATTTACCACTTTGTTAGTTTTTTGATTATTTCTTTTGACTCTAAATAATATACTAGTCTTTCATTAATATTTTTTTTTTTTCCATTACTTTTCCCCAAATTTATAATTTCCTGCCTCTTCCGGGTCTTACCCTGACTTGCATATTGGAATTGTTACCGCTAATTTTCCCCTCTGCCGGTCATTTTCCTTCTTCATATATCCTGTCATATCATTTCAAGACCACTTCTTTGACGATGCTACCTAAGTTTTTGATCATTTGATAACCCGCTAGGTCTTTCCCCGGTGACGTATTTTTAACCTTTTTCAAAATTCGAACCATTTCATTCAAAGAAAATGTCATATCCATAGTGTTGGTAAAGCTATTATCGTTGTCTTCCATCATTTCCCCAATATTTAAACTCATTGTTTTTTCTCTCTTTTGTTTTTCCACATTTCTCAAATTATCATTACTGTGCACTTTAACACATTTTTTTTGCTAAAGGTTCTGCTGTTTCTTTACCCGTGACTACATCTTCTTTAATAAATGTGGCACATCATCCTCTTTACCCTTCATTCCTATCTTTACGAATCGTTATATATCCTTTTATTATAAAGTTAAATTTTGGCTTCAGCCCTGTTTCTTGAATACAAATTATACGTGGTTTAGTTTTCATATTTTTAATATATCCCTTTAATTCATGTTCGGTTGCTATCAAACTTCTGGCATTCCACCGGACCATTAACAGGGTGTTGGAATGTGGTAACATGACTCCGTCACGTCTACTCTCCGTAGTACAGCTTGCACCCGGTACCAAGATAGTTCTTTCAACAACTTTGATGCTGCTTTGACAATTATTTTGATCTTCTCAGTCTTATTTTTACTTTCATTTTGTATCAAAGCTGAGTTGTGCTCTCTGGTTTATTTTGCAAATGAACCGACAGAACATGATCATGTACAAGACTCGCCTACCCACAATGCACTGCAACCCAACGCTCCTGGTCGGATGTTTTTTTCGGGGTTCATGGAGAGATGCGGTAAAGAGTGGTAGCCAAGACACACGGTCACACACGGTCACACACGGTCACACACGGTCACACACGGTCACACTCGGCAATTATTTTGACCTGGGGAGCAGATATAGAGGAAAAAAAATTTGTCTGGGGGGCCGGGATATCTGATTTTCAGGTACAAAAAACTTCACAATGACACAAAATAAACACAACAGTTAAACCTCACACTAAAAAACAAGACATTGACTTGTACGTTCAAAAGACAGAATAGAACAAGTCAAGACATGCAATGCCATCTACAAAATGTTATGTAAATGTTAGTCATTACACACGCAGCTATGGTTTTGATGTATTTGTTACAGACATGTTTACGTCAAGTAACATCACATGGTTCCATTTGCACCTTTCAACAAATCTGAAAAGGAATATTAAGAAGTAAAACTTATATTTAATCCTACCTCTTCTCCGAGCACACGGTGACCGTACATACGGGTCGAAAAATGTTGACCTAATTCAGCATTTCTCAAAGTGTGGGGAATAGAGACATGACAGGTGGGGCGCGAGGAAAGGGAGGAAATTTTTTATTTTTGATTTTTTTTTTACTATGCTTTCATTTTCTATACACACTGTAAATCACTTTGTGATTCTGTCTGTGAAATCCGCCGTATAAATAAATGTAAATTACTTATTTTTCCTGTAGGCTTTAAATTTCTCGGCAGGAGCGAAAGTTTGACAGACATAGCAACAGTAACTTTTGCAGGCAGGGCTAAGAGGAACAAACTTTCGCGCGGATGGGTAGCAGGCTAATGTGCGGACCACAATTACACAAAATGGATACATTTGCAACTCGCACCTCAAAGGTCTGCGGAGAAACAAAAATATGACGGGTCTAATCAAACAAAAAGTCAACCTAAAAGAAAATATGGCGAAGGGTATCTTGCTCTTGGATTCACGGCAGCGGAGGTGGGGGCAGAGGAGAGACCCCTGTGTGTTCTTTGTCTAAAACGGCTAGCAGCAGACAGCCTGAGACCCAACAAAGCAAAGAGACAACTCGAGACCACACAGGGGTCTCTCCTCTGCCCCCACCTCCGCTGCCGTGAATCCAAGAGCAAGATACCCTTCGCCATATTTTCTTTTAGGTTGACTTTTTGTTTGATTAGACCCGTCATATTTTTGTTTCTCCGCAGACCTTTGAGGTGCGAGTTGCAAATGTATCCATTTTGTGTAATTGTGGTCCGCACATTAGCCTGCTACCCATCCGCGCGAAAGTTTGTTCCTCTTAGCCCTGCCTGCAAAAGTTACTGTTGCTATGTCTGTCAAACTTTCGCTCCTGCCGAGAAATTTAAAGCCTACAGGAAAAATAAGTAATTTACATTTATTTATACGGCGGATTTCACAGACAGAATCACAAAGTGATTTACAGTGTGTATAGAAAATGAAAGCATAGTAAAAAAAAAATCAAAAATAAAAAATTTCCTCCCTTTCCTCGCGCCCCACCTGTCATGTCTCTATTCCCCACACTTTGAGAAATGCTGAATTAGGTCAACATTTTTCGACCCGTATGTACGGTCACCGTGTGCTCGGAGAAGAGGTAGGATTAAATATAAGTTTTACTTCTTAATATTCCTTTTCAGATTTGTTGAAAGGTGCAAATGGAACCATGTGATGTTACTTGACGTAAACATGTCTGTAACAAATACATCAAAACCATAGCTGCGTGTGTAATGACTAACATTTACATAACATTTTGTAGATGGCATTGCATGTCTTGACTTGTTCTATTCTGTCTTTTGAACGTACAAGTCAATGTCTTGTTTTTTAGTGTGAGGTTTAACTGTTGTGTTTATTTTGTGTCATTGTGAAGTTTTTTGTACCTGAAAATCAGATATCCCGGCCCCCCAGACAAATTTTTTTTCCTCTATATCTGCTCCCCAGGTCAAAATAATTGCCGAGTGTGACCGTGTGTGACCGTGTGTGACCGTGTGTGACCGTGTGTGACCGTGTGTCTTGGCTACCACTCTTTACCGCATCTCTCCATGAACCCCGAAAAAAACATCCGACCAGGAGCGTTGGGTTGCAGTGCATTGTGGGTAGGCGAGTCTTGTACATGATCATGTTCTGTCGGTTCATTTGCAAAATAAACCAGAGAGCACAACTCAGCTTTGATACAAAATGAAAGTAAAAATAAGACTGAGAAGATCAAAATAATTGTCAAAGCAGCATCAAAGTTGTTGAAAGAACTATCTTGGTACCGGGTGCAAGCTGTACTACGGAGAGTAGACGTGACGGAGTCATGTTACCACATTCCAACACCCTGTTAATGGTCCGGTGGAATGCCAGAAGTTTGATAGCAACCGAACATGAATTAAAGGGATATATTAAAAATATGAAAACTAAACCACGTATAATTTGTATTCAAGAAACAGGGCTGAAGCCAAAATTTAACTTTATAATAAAAGGATATATAACGATTCGTAAAGATAGGAATGAAGGGTAAAGAGGATGATGTGCCACATTTATTAAAGAAGATGTAGTCACGGGTAAAGAAACAGCAGAACCTTTAGCAAAAAAAATGTGTTAAAGTGCACAGTAATGATAATTTGAGAAATGTGGAAAAACAAAAGAGAGAAAAAACAATGAGTTTAAATATTGGGGAAATGATGGAAGACAACGATAATAGCTTTACCAACACTATGGATATGACATTTTCTTTGAATGAAATGGTTCGAATTTTGAAAAAGGTTAAAAATACGTCACCGGGGAAAGACCTAGCGGGTTATCAAATGATCAAAAACTTAGGTAGCATCGCCAAAGAAGTGGTCTTGAAATGATATGACAGGATATATGAAGAAGGAAAATGACCGGCAGAGGGGAAAATTAGCGGTAACAATTCCAATATGCAAGTCAGGGTAAGACCCGGAAGAGGCAGGAAATTATAAATTTGGGGAAAAGTAATGGAAAAAAAAAAAAGATTAATGAAAGACTAGTATATTATTTAGAGTCAAAAGAAATAATCAAAAAACTAACAAAGTGGTAAATAATGTTCAAGACTGGGGAACGGCTTGAGGTTTAAGATTCTCTGTTGGAAAGACAAAAGTCATACATTTTACAAAGACAAAAGTACCAAACAAGCTCCAAATAAAAACTCTAAGGTGAAAATATAGAAGAGGTACAAGTATTTAAATATTTAGGAATATGGTTTGATAAAAATATGAACTAGTCAACTCACATCAGCAAAATAGATTTGATTAGATTAGATTAGATAGTACTTTATTTATTCCTTCAGGAGTGTTCCTTCCGGAAAATAAAAAAATAGGGGAAAAAGTAAAAAGGTGTTAAATATAATGAGGGCTTTGAGGGGTAATGATTGGGGGGCTGATAGGTTAACGTTGAAAACAATACATGTATATATTTATAACTTTAATTCCATCTGTTATTGATTACGGATGCATTATTTACCAATCTGCTTCAAAAACATGACTTGGGAAAATAGACCGGATCCAGTCACAGGCTTTAAGGTTATGTTGTGGAGCTACTACATCAACCCTAGTGCCAGTATTACAAGTAAAAATGAACGAAAAACCTTTGGACAAGAGGAGAGATCAACTCTCAGCAGTTTATCGGGCAACTTTAAAAGGATCCAAGCAAGGATATCCGACTTGTCCAGTGTTACCAATCTGCCAAGAAAAAGAGAAAACAAAAAAGAATAGTTTTGGGTGGATTATAGGAGACATATGTAATAAAGTTAAAATTGACAATATTAAAGTTAGTCCTACAGTACCAATGCCTGCAATACCACCGTGGATGTTTGATAACCCAAAAGAAAACATGCAATTACTAAAGAATAGAAATTTAAATAGTTACCGGATAGAAAAATGGATTGAGATATGATATATACGGATGCATCAAAAACTATATAAAAAAAAAATAAAGGTAAGAGCTGTAGCAGTTATCCCACAAGGAAACATAGTATTAAATAAAATAATCAGTGATAAACTATCTGTTTTTACGGGGGAATTGGTAGCAATTTATATGGCAGTTAACTGGATAGAGGAAAACAAAGCAAGGAAAGTAGTTGTGTGCTCGCAGTCCAACAATGCATTGATGAGCATAAAAAACATAGCATCAGAAACAAGACAAGATTTAGTTTATGAAATAGTTCAGGCAATCTATAGAATAAATAAAGCGGGAGGTGTGGTAACATTTCTTTGGGTTCCTTGGAAGATATTGTAGGATGGAATTCACAACACATAGGATATAAAGCATTATACACGTATTTAAAAAACATTGGGTTAAATAAAAGAATATAGAGTAGGGATCCATCTTGATCCACACTCCATTTCAACCAGAAGGTTGCTTGGCGGAAACAACCGCCCACCTCCGGAATCAGTCCCCGCCCATTCCCCTTAGGCGCGAAATTCATTTGAGCGAAAGACATTGGAATGAGAGGAGCTCTTTAAAGCTCCTGAGAATCTTAAAAAAGCTTACAGAAAACGAGAAAAACTTACAGCGGGTGCCTGTCGGACATTCACCGTCGTTTTCGATGATTTCCCCTCGGAGCAAGGATTCGATGTCTGGAGTCTTTGGCACAATCAAGCCTTCTCCTCTGCCTGGAACGGCCGTTGACGGACCCGCCAGCTTTAAGGGAGACCAGCGAGCCGGAGATGTAAGTAAATATATGTATATATGTATCGTATACCGCATGTTTTTTTTCTTGTAAAATGAGAATCATTTGACTCACCAGACTGCGATTGTGTTAAAACGATCGCGTTAGGATCTTACGGCAAATCCTCTATAAAACAAAATAATGAATACACACAATATTAAATAATTCGAAGGTTTAAACACACCTCGATAATCATCTTCCAACTTTGTAAGACTGTTTAAGCAAAGTTCATCGTCTTTCACTTCGTCGTCATCGGCTGGTAAAAAAAAAGTATTACAACGTCGTACACGTGCAATGCTTTTAACGTTTAAATGCTTAAATGGAGTTAAACCAATGTCTAATAACGTGGTAAAGCAGAGGTAATGGTGTGTGTGTGTGTGTGTGTGTGTGTGTGTGTGCGTGTGTGTGTGTATGTGTGTGTGTGTGTGTGTGTGTGCGTGCGTGTGTGTGTGTGTGCGTGCGTGTCCTGTTGATTCAAACGGTCATAAACATTTAAACTGTCAGATGGGAAGTCAGTAAAAACTGAACCCTCCTTTTGTCCCCCAAACTGACCTGTTGATTCAAACGACCGTAAAGACCAGTTGCTACGTGACACTGTGTTCTGCGATAGTTTTTTCCATCTGTTTAAATATGTTTTCGTGAGGTACGGAAGTTGTTTCAGTGCGTACGAATGTGTGTGTGTGTGTGTGTGTGTGTGTGTGTGTGTGTGTGTGTGTGTGTGTGTGTGTGTGTGTGTGTGTGTGTGTGTGTGTGTGCGTGCGTGCGTGCGTGCGTGCGTGCGTGCGTGCGTGCGTGCGTGCGTGTGTGTGTGTGTGTGTGTGTGTGTGTGTGCGTGTGTGTGTGCGTGTCCACCAAAAACTTCCCAATCCACGGTAGATAACGATGAAAATATCGAGAAAGGGCTTCCGTCTCTTCTTTCTTTTAGCTGAAAACTGAATACGATTTAGAAACACTCGACTTTTTTGCGGAGCGTCAATGTAAGTTTTATTATTTTTATCAATCGAAACAGGCGTTTCACTAATCATGACCGAATCGAACAAAGTCTTTACGCTAACGTATAAAGCTCCAAATAATGACTAAGACAATGTCTAATAACATGGTAATAACAGTGCGTACGAATGTGTGTGTGTGTGTGTGTGTGTTTGTGTGTGTGTGTGTGTGTGTGTGTGTGTGTGTGTGTGTGTGTGTGTGTGTGTGTGTTTGTGTGTGTGTGTGTGTGTGTGTGTGTGTGTGTGTGTGTGTGTGTGTGTGTGTGAAGTGCGTGCGTGTCCACATCTCCACACGTAACATTCCCAGCCATCAATACATCGAAATCTGGAAGTTGTTTCAAACGATCGTAAACATTTAAACTATCAAATATATGGTCACATGCTGCTCAGATGACATTGCTTTCTTAAAAAAACTGAACCCTCCTCTGTTCCCTGTCAGGTCTTAACTCCACCCTCTTCCTGGTTTAACCACTCCCACCGCAGGTCTTAACTCTGCCCTCTTTCTGTTTAAAACTCCACCCTCTTCCTGGTTTAACCACTCCCACCGCAGGTCTTAACTCCACCCTCTTCCGGGTAAGCCACACCCACTTGACCTTGACATTTGAACCTGACCTTTGAACCTGACCTTTAACCTTGACCTTTAACCTTGACCCCCTCATAAATCATTAACCTTTGAACTTGACCCCTCATAAATCATTGACCTTTGACCTTGAGGGTCATAAATCATTGTTTTATGGGGGGTCATAAATCACTTTTGACTAAAGGTAGGGACTTAACTTCTCTAACATTACTTTTTGTTTTTGCAAACGGTACCAAATGTTTTTTTTTTCAGGGAAACTCTCAAAGATGCATTTCTTCAGGCATTATTAGACATATTGCATTTGTATTTTTGGAGTTATGTTTCATAAACTGACATTTTGAGTTTGACCAATATGAGGCCAGTAAAACCTGATTTTTGTATTTTTGAACCTTTCCAAAATACCCGATTCAGGTCAAACTCACATAAATTCAATATTACAGGCTTTTTTAGACAACGTTCATGTTTGGTTTTGGAGTTATGATTATAAACCTTTCATATTTAGGTTGACAGTCACACTGTTATATTGAATAAAAAACTAACTTGTGTCTTTAGAAACCTTACA
This sequence comes from Nerophis ophidion, assembly GCF_033978795.1. Taxonomy (NCBI): domain Eukaryota; kingdom Metazoa; phylum Chordata; class Actinopteri; order Syngnathiformes; family Syngnathidae; genus Nerophis; species Nerophis ophidion. Next base: position 20,335,077 of record NC_084636.1, read on the forward strand.
AAAGATCATTTTTCTAGTACTACTAACAAAAATACATATCTCTAGGCATTATTAGCCATTTTGCATGTGTTGTTTAGAAGTTATTTTTGAATACATTTTTATTGCTTTTTTCGCATTATCTCAGGATTGTAAGAACATTATAGTCATATTGAGTAAAAAACTACTTTTTGCATTTGCAAGATTTAAAAAAGCATATGTTTCGAGTAAAACTCCCAAAGATGCATTATTTCAGGCATTATTAGCCATTTTCCATGTGTGGTGTAGGAGTTATGTTTAAAAAACTGTCATATTGAGTGTTACAGTATACAGTCATATTGAGTAATACCTCATTTTTGTATTTGCAAACCATAGAAAAACAACTGTATCTAGTAAAACTCACATGTATTCAATATCACAGGCATTTTAGACACTTTGCACGTTTGGATTAGGAATTATGTTGGAATACATTTTTATTGCTTTATTCGCATTATCTCAGGATTCTAAGTACATTACTGTCAAATTGAGTAAAACATTACTTTTTGTTTTTGCAAACGGTACCAAATGTTTTTTTTTCAGGAAAACTCTCAAAGATGCATTCCTTCAGGCATTATTAGACATATTGCATGTGTATTTTTGGAGTTATGTTTCATAAACTGACATTTTGAGTTTGACCAATATGAGGCCAGTAAAACCTGATTTTTGTATTTTTTAACCTTTCCAAAATACCTGATTCAGGTCAAACTCACATAAATTCAATATTACAGGCTTTTTTAGACAAATTTCATGTTTGGTTTGGAGTTATGATTATAAACCTTTCATATTTAGGTTGACAGTCACACTGTTATATTGAATAAAAAAAGTAACTTGTGTCTTTAGAAACCTTACAAAAGATAATTTTTCTAGTACTACTAACAAAAATACATATCTCTAGGCATTATTAGCCATTTTGCATGTGTTGTTTAGAAGTTATGTTTGAATACATTTTTATTGCTTTTTTCGCATTATCTCAGGATTCTAAGAACATTATAGTCATATTGAGTAAAAACTACTTTTTGCATTTGCAAGATTTAAAAAAGCATATGTTTCGAGTAAAACTCCCAAAGATGCATTATTTCAGGCATTATTAGCCATTTTCCATGTGTGGTGTAGGAGTTATGTTTAAATAACTGTCATATTGAGTGTTACAGTATACAGTCATATTGAGTAATACCTCATTTTTGTATTTGCAAACCATAGAAAAACAACTGTATCTAGTAAAACTCACATGTATTCAATATCACAGGCATTTTTAGACACTTTGCACGTTTGGATTAGGAATTATGTTGGAATACATTTTTATTGCTTTATTCGCATTATCTCAGGATTCTAAGTACATTACTGTCAAATTGAGTAAAACATTACTTTTTGTTTTTGCAAACGGTACCAAATGTTTTTTTTTCAGGGAAACTCTCAAAGATGCATTTCTTCAGGCATTATTAGACATAGTGCATGTGTATTTTGGGAGTTATGTTTCATAAACTGACATTTTGAGTTTGACCAATATGAGGCCAGTAAAACCTGATTTTTGTATTTTTTAACCTTTCCAAAATACCTGATTCAGGTCAAACTCACATAAATTCAATATTACAGGCTTTTTTAGACAAATTTCATGTTTGGTTTGGAGTTATGATTATAAACCTTTCATATTTAGGTTGACAGTCACACTGTTATATTGAATAAAAAAAGTAACTTGTGTCTTTAGAAACCTTACAAAAGATCATTTTTCTAGTACTACTAACAAAAATACATATCTCTAGGCATTATTAGCCATTTTGCATGTGTTGTTTAGAAGTTATGTTTGAATACATTTTTATTGCTTTTTTCGCATTATCTCAGGATTCTAAGAACATTATAGTCATATTGAGTAAAAAACTACTTTTTGCATTTGCAAGATTTAAAAAAGCATATGTTTCCAGTAAAACTCCCAAAGATGCATTATTTCAGGCATTATTAGCCATTTTCCATGTGTGGTGTAGGAGTTATGTTTAAAAAACTGTCATATTGAGTGTTACAGTATACAGTCATATTGAGTAATACCTCATTTTTGTATTTGCAAACCATAGAAAAACAACTGTATCTAGTAAAACTCACATGTATTCAATATCACAGGCATTTTAGACACTTTGCACGTTTGGATTAGGAATTATGTTGGAATACATTTTTATTGCTTTATTCGCATTATCTCAGGATTCTAAGTACATTACTGTCAAATTGAGTAAAACATTACTTTTTGTTTTTGCAAACGGTACCAAATGTTTTTTTTTCAGGAAAACTCTCAAAGATGCATTCCTTCAGGCATTATTAGACATATTGCATGTGTATTTTTGGAGTTATGTTTCATAAACTGACATTTTGAGTTTGACCAATATGAGGCCAGTAAAACCTGATTTTTGTATTTTTTAACCTTTCCAAAATACCTGATTCAGGTCAAACTCACATAAATTCAATATTACAGGCTTTTTTAGACAAATTTCATGTTTGGTTTGGAGTTATGATTATAAACCTTTCATATTTAGGTTGACAGTCACACTGTTATATTGAATAAAAAAAGTAACTTGTGTCTTTAGAAACCTTACAAAAGATAATTTTTCTAGTACTACTAACAAAAATACATATCTCTAGGCATTATTAGCCATTTTGCATGTGTTGTTTAGAAGTTATGTTTGAATACATTTTTATTGCTTTTTTCGCATTATCTCAGGATTCTAAGAACATTATAGTCATATTGAGTAAAAACTACTTTTTGCATTTGCAAGATTTAAAAAAGCATATGTTTCGAGTAAAACTCCCAAAGATGCATTATTTCAGGCATTATTAGCCATTTTCCATGTGTGGTGTAGGAGTTATGTTTAAATAACTGTCATATTGAGTGTTACAGTATACAGTCATATTGAGTAATACCTCATTTTTGTATTTGCAAACCATAGAAAAACAACTGTATCTAGTAAAACTCACATGTATTCAATATCACAGGCATTTTTAGACACTTTGCACGTTTGGATTAGGAATTATGTTGGAATACATTTTTATTGCTTTATTCGCATTATCTCAGGATTCTAAGTACATTACTGTCAAATTGAGTAAAACATTACTTTTTGTTTTTGCAAACGGTACCAAATGTTTTTTTTTCAGGGAAACTCTCAAAGATGCATTTCTTCAGGCATTATTAGACATATTGCATGTGTATTTTTGGAGTTATGTTTCATAAACTGACATTTTGAGTTTGACCAATATGAGGCCAGTAAAACCTGATTTTTGTATTTTTGAACCTTTCCAAAATACCTGATTCAGGTCAAACTCACATAAATTCAATATTACAGGCTTTTTTAGACAAAGTTCATGTTTGGTTTTGGAGTTATGATTATAAACCTTTCATATTTAGGTTGACAGTCACACTGTTATATTGAATAAAAAAACTAACTTGTGTCTTTAGAAACCTTACAAAAGATCATTTTTCTAGTACTACTAACAAAAATACATATCTCTAGGCATTATTAGCCATTTTGCATGTGTTGTTTAGAAGTTATGTTTGAATACATTTGTATTGCTTTTTTCGCATTATCTCAGGATTCTAAGAACTTTATAGTCATATTGATTAAAAAACTACTTTTTGCATTTGCAAAATTTCAAAAAAGCATATGTTTCCAGTAAAACTCCCAAAGATGCATTATTTCAGGCATTATTAGCTATTTTCCATGTGTGGTGTAGGAGTTATGTTTAAATAACTGTCATATTGAGTGTTACAGTATACACTCATATTGAGTAATACCTCATTTTTGTATTTGCAAACCATAGAAAAACAACTGTATCTAGTGAAACTCACATGTATTCAATATCACAGGCATTTTTAGACACTTTGCACGTTTGGATTAGGAATTATGTTGGAATACATTTTTATTGCTTTATTCGCATTATCTCAGGATTCTAAGTACATTACTGTCAAATTGAGTAAAACATTACTTTTTGTTTTTGCAAACGGTACCTAAAGTTTTTTTTTCAGGGAAACTCTCAAAGATGCATTTCTTCAGGCATTATTAGACATATTGCATGTGTATTTTTGGAGTTATGTTTCATAAACTGACATTTTGAGTTTGACCAATATGAGGCCAGTAAAACCTGATTTTTGTATTTTTGAACCTTTCCAAAATACCTGATCCAGGTCAAACTCACATAAATTCAATATTACAGGCTTTTTTAGACAAATTTCATGTTTGGTTTTGGAGTTATGATTATAAACCTTTCATATTTAGGTTGACAGTCACACTGTTATATTGAATAAAAAAACTAACTTGTGTCTTTAGAAACCTTACAAAAGATCATTTTTCTAGTACTACTAACAAAAATACATATCTCTAGGCATTATTAGCCATTTTGCATGTGTTGTTTAGAAGTTATGTTTGAATACATTTTTATTGCTTTTTTCGCATTATCTCAGGATTCTAAGAACATTATAGTCATATTGAGTAAAAAACTACTTTTTGCATTTGCAAGATTTAAAAAAGCATATGTTTCCAGTAAAACTCCCAAAGATGCATTATTTCAGGCATTATTAGCCATTTTCCATGTGTGGTGTAGGAGTTATGTTTAAATAACTGTCATATTGAGTGGTACAGTATACAGTCATATTGAGTAATACCTCATTTTTGTATTTGCAAACCATAGAAAAACAACTGTATCTAGTAAAACTCACATGTATTCAATATCACAGGCATTTTTAGACACTTTGCACGTTTGGATTAGGAATTATGTTGGAATACATTTTTATTGCTTTATTCGCATTATCTCAGGATTCTAAGTACATTACTGTCAAATTGAGTAAAACATTACTTTTTGTTTTTGCAAACGGTACCAAATGTTTTTTTTTCAGGGAAACTCTCAAAGATGCATTTCTTCAGGCATTATTTGACATATTGCATGTGTATTTTTGGAGTTATGTTTTATAAACTGACATTTTGAGTTTGACCAATATGAGGCCAGTAAAACCTGATTTTTGTATTTTTGAACCTTTCCAAAATACCTGATTCAGGTCAAACTCACATAAATTCAATATTACAGGCTTTTTTAGACAAAGTTCATGTTTGGTTTTGGAGTTATGATTATAAACCTTTCATATTTAGGTTGACAGTCACACTGTTATATTGAATAAAAAAACTAACTTGTGTCTTTAGAAACCTTACAAAAGATCATTTTTCTAGTACTACTAACAAAAATACAAATCTCTAGGCATTATTAGCCATTTTGCATGTGTTGTTTAGAAGTTATGTTTGAATACATTTGTATTGCTTTTTTCGCATTATCTCAGGATTCTAAGAACATTATAGTCATATTGATTAAAAAACTACTTTTTGCATTTGCAAAATTTTAAAAAAGCATATGTTTCCAGTAAAACTCCCAAAGATGCATTATTTCAGGCATTATTAGCTATTTTCCATGTGTGGTGTAGGAGTTATGTTTAAAAAACTGTCATATTGAGTGTTACAGTATACAGTCATATTGAGTAATACCTCATTTTTGTATTTGCAAACCATAGAAAAACAACTGTATCTAGTAAAACTCACATGTATTCAATATCACAGGCATTTTTAGACACTTTGCACGTTTGGATTAGGAATTATGTTGGAATACATTTTTATTGCTTTATTCGCATTATCTCAGGATTCTAAGTACATTACTGTCAAATTGAGTAAAACATTACTTTTTGTTTTTGCAAACGGTACCAAATGTTTTTTTTTTCAGGGAAACTCTCAAAGATGCATTTCTTCAGGCATTATTAGACATATTGCATTTGTATTTTTGGAGTTATGTTTCATAAACTGACATTTTGAGTTTGACCAATATGAGGCCAGTAAAACCTGATTTTTGTATTTTTGAACCTTTCCAAAATACCCGATTCAGGTCAAACTCACATAAATTCAATATTACAGGCTTTTTTAGACAACGTTCATGTTTGGTTTTGGAGTTATGATTATAAACCTTTCATATTTAGGTTGACAGTCACACTGTTATATTGAATAAAAAACTAACTTGTGTCTTTAGAAACCTTACAAAAGATCATTTTTCTAGTACTACTAACAAAAATACATATCTCTAGGCATTATTAGCCATTTTGCATGTGTTGTTTAGAAGTTATTTTTGAATACATTTTTATTGCTTTTTTCGCATTATCTCAGGATTGTAAGAACATTATAGTCATATTGAGTAAAAAACTACTTTTTGCATTTGCAAGATTTAAAAAAGCATATGTTTCGAGTAAAACTCCCAAAGATGCATTATTTCAGGCATTATTAGCCATTTTCCATGTGTGGTGTAGGAGTTATGTTTAAAAAACTGTCATATTGAGTGTTACAGTATACAGTCATATTGAGTAATACCTCATTTTTGTATTTGCAAACCATAGAAAAACAACTGTATCTAGTAAAACTCACATGTATTCAATATCACAGGCATTTTTAGACACTTTGCACGTTTGGATTAGGAATTATGTTGGAATACATTTTTATTGCTTTATTCGCATTATCTCAGGATTCTAAGTACATTACTGTCAAATTGAGTAAAACATTACTTTTTGTTTTTGCAAACGGTACCAAATGTTTTTTTTTCAGGGAAACTCTCAAAGATGCATTTTTTCAGGCATTATTAGACATATTGCATTTGTATTTTTGGAGTTATGTTTCATAAACTGACATTTTGAGTTTGACCAATATGAGGCCAGTAAAACCTGATTTTTGTATTTTTGAACCTTTCCAAAATACCTGATTCAGGTCAAACTCACATAAATTCAATATTACAGGCTTTTTTAGACAACGTTCATGTTTGGTTTTGGAGTTATGATTATAAACCTTTCATATTTAGGTTGACAGTCACACTGTTATATTGAATAAAAAAACTAACTTGTGTCTTTAGAAACCTTACAAAAGATCATTTTTCTAGTACTACTAACAAAAATACATATCTCTAGGCATTATTAGCCATTTTGCATGTGTTGTTTAGAAGTTATGTTTGAATACATTTTTATTGCTTTTTTCGCATTATCTCAGGATTCTAAGAACATTATAGTCATATTGATTAAAAAACTACTTTTTGCATTTGCAAGATTTAAAAAAGCATATGTTTCCAGTAAAACTCCCAAAGATGCATTATTTCAGGCATTATTAGCCATTTTCCATGTGTGGTGTAGGAGTTATGTTTAAATAACTGTCATATTGAGTGTTACAGTATACAGTCATATTGAGTAATACCTCATTTTTGTATTTGCAAACCATAGAAAAACAACTGTATCTAGTAAAACTCACATGTATTCAATATCACAGGCATTTTTAGACACTTTGCACGTTTGGAGTAGGAATTATGTTGGAATACATTTTTATTGCTTTATTCGCATTATCTCAGGATTCTAAGTACATTACTGTCAAATTGAGTAAAACATTACTTTTTGTTTTTGCAAACGGTACCAAATGTTTTTTTTTTCAGGGAAACTCTCAAAGATGCATTTCTTCAGGCATTATTAGACATATTGCATGTGTATTTTTGGAGTTATGTTTCATAAACTGACATTTTGAGTTTGACCAATATGAGGCCAGTAAAACCTGATTTTTGTATTTTTGAACCTTTCCAAAATACCTGATTCAGGTCAAACTCACATAAATTCAATATTACAGGCTTTTTTAGACAAAGTTCATGTTTGGTTTTGGAGTTATGATTATAAACCTTTCATATTTAGGTTGACAGTCACACTGTTATATTGAATAAAAAAACTAATTTGTGTCTTTAGAAACCTTACAAAAGATAATTTTTCTAGTACTACTAACACAAAATACATATCTCTAGGCATTATCAGCCATTTTGCATGTGTTGTTTAGAAGTTATGTTTGAATACATTTTTATTGCTTTTTTCGCATTATCTCAGGATTCTAAGAACATTATAGTCATATTGAGTAAAAAACTACTTTTTGCATTTGCAAGATTTAAAAAAGCATATGTTTCGAGTAAAACTCCCAAAGATGCATTATTTCAGGCATTATTAGCCATTTTCCATGTGTGGTGTAGGAGTTATGTTTAAATAACTGTCATATTGAGTGTTACAGTATACACTCATATTGAGTAATACCTCATTTTTGTATTTGCAAACCATAGAAAAACAACTGTATCTAGTAAAACTCACATGTATTCAATATCACAGGCATTTTAGACACTTTGCACGTTTGGATTAGGAATTATGTTGGAATACATTTTTATTGCTTTATTCGCATTATCTCAGGATTCTAAGTACATTACTGTCAAATTGAGTAAAACATTACTTTTTGTTTTTGCAAACGGTACCAAATGTTTTTTTTTTTCAGGAAAACTCTCAAAGATGCATTTCTTCAGGCATTATTAGACATATTGCATGTGTATTTTTGGAGTTATGTTTCATAAACTGACATTTTGAGTTTGACCAATATGTGGCCAGTAAAACCTGATTTTTGTATTTTTGAACCTTTCCAAAATACCTGACTCAGGTCAAACTCACATAAATTCAATATTACAGGCTTTTTTAGACAAAATTCATGTTTGGTTTTGGAGTTATGATTATAAACCTTTCATATTTAGGTTGACAGTCACACTGTTATATTGAATAAAAAAACTAACTTGTGTTTTTAGAAACCTTACAAAAGATCATTTTTCTAGTACTACTAACAAAAATACATATCTCTAGGCATTATTAGCCATTTTGCATGTGTTGTTTAGAAGTTATGTTTGAATACATTTTTATTGCTTTTTTCGCATTTTCTCAGGATTCTAAGAACATTATAGTCATATTGAGTAAAAAACTACTTTTTGCATTTGCAAGATTTAAAAAAGCATATGTTTCGAGTAAAACTCCCAAAGATGCATTATTTCAGGCATTATTAGCCATTTTCCATGTGTGGTGTAGGAGTTATGTTTAAATAACTGTCATATTGAGTGGTACAGTATACAGTCATATTGAGTAATACCTCATTTTTGTATTTGCAAACCATAGAAAAACAACTGTATCTAGTAAAACTCACATGTATTCAATATCACAGGCATTTTTAGACACTTTGCACGTTTGGATTAGGAATTATGTTGGAATACATTTTTATTGCTTTATTCGCATTATCTCAGGATTCTAAGTACATTACTGTCAAATTGAGTAAAACATTACTTTTTGTTTTTGCAAACGGTACCTAAAGTTTTTTTTTCAGGGAAACTCTCAAAGATGCATTTCTTCAGGCATTATTAGACATATTGCATGTGTATTTTTGGAGTTATGTTTCATAAACTGACATTTTGAGTTTGACCAATATGAGGCCAGTAAAACCTGATTTTTGTATTTTTGAACCTTTCCAAAATACCTGATCCAGGTCAAACTCACATAAATTCAATATTACAGGCTTTTTTAGACAAAGTTCATGTTTGGTTTTGGAGTTATGATTATAAACCTTTCATATTTAGGTTGACAGTCACACTGTTATATTGAATAAAAAAACTAACTTGTGTCTTTAGAAACCTTACAAAAGATCATTTTTCTAGTACTACTAACAAAAATACATATCTCTAGGCATTATTAGCCATTTTGCATGTGTTGTTTAGAAGTTATGTTTGAATACATTTTTATTGCTTTTTTCGCATTATCTCAGGATTCTAAGAACATTATAGTCATATTGAGTAAAAAACTACTTTTTGCATTTGCAAGATTTAAAAAAGCATATGTTTCGAGTAAAACTCCCAAAGATGCATTATTTCAGGCATTATTAGCCATTTTCCATGTGTGGTGTAGGAGTTATGTTTAAATAACTGTCATATTGAGTGTTACAGTATACAGTCATATTGAGTAATACCTCATTTTTGTATTTGCAAACCATAGAAAAACAACTGTATCTAGTAAAACTCACATGTATTCAATATCACAGGCATTTTTAGACACTTTGCACGTTTGGATTAGGAATTATGTTGGAATACATTTTTATTGATTTATTCGCATTATCTCAGGATTCTAAGTACATTACTGTCAAATTGAGTAAAACATTACTTTTTGTTTTTGCAAACGGTACCAAATGTTTTTTTTTTCAGGGAAACTCTCAAAGATGCATTTCTTCAGGCATTATTAGACATATTGCATGTGTATTTTTGGAGTTATGTTTCATAAACTGACATTTTGAGTTTGACCAATATGAGGCCAGTAAAACCTGATTTTTGTATTTTTGAACCTTTCCAAAATACTTGATTCAGGTCAAACTCACATAAATTCAATATTACAGGCTTTTTTAGACAAAGTTCATGTTTGGTTTTGGAGTTATGATTATAAATCTTTCATATTTAGGTTGACAGTCACACTGTTATATTGAATAAAAAAACTAACTTGTGTCTTTAGAAACCTTACAAAAGATCATTTTTCTAGTACTACTAACAAAAATACATATCTCTAGGCATTATTAGCCATTTTGCATGTGTTGTTTAGAAGTTATGTTTTAATACATTTGTATTGCTTTTTTCGCATTATCTCAGGATTCTAAGAACATTATAGTCATATTGATTAAAAAACTACTTTTTGCATTTGCAAGATTTAAAAAAGCATATGTTTCCAGTAAAACTCCGAAAGATGCATTATTTCAGGCATTATTAGCCATTTTCCATGTGTGGTGTAGGAGTTATGTTTAAATAACTGTCATTTTGAGTGTTACAGTATATAGTCATATTGAGTAATACCTCATTTTTGTATTTGCAAACCATAGAAAAACAACTGTATCTAGTAAAACTCACATGTATTCAATATCACAGGCATTTTTAGACACTTTGCACGTTTGGATTAGGAATTATGTTGGAATACATTTTTATTGCTTTATTCGCGATATCTCAGGATTCTAAGTACATTACTGTCAAATTGAGTAAAACATTACTTTTTGTTTTTGCAAACGGTACCAAATGTTTTTTTTTCAGGAAAACTCTCAAAGATGCATTTCTTCAGGCATTATTAGACATATTGCATGTGTATTTTTGGAGTTATGTTTCATAAACTGACATTTTGAGTTTGACCAATATGAGGCCAGTAAAACCTGATTTTTGTATTTTTGAACCTTTCCAAAATACCTGATCCAGGTCAAACTCACATAAATTCAATATTACAGGCTTTTTTAGACAAATTTCATGTTTGGTTTTGGAGTTATGATTATAAACCTTTCATATTTAGGTTGACAGTCACAATGTTATATTGAATAAAAAAACTAACTTGTGTCTTTAGAAACCTTACAAAAGATCATTTTTCTAGTACTACTAACAAAAATACATATCTATAGGCATTATTAGCCATTTTGCATGTGTTGTTTAGAAGTTATGTTTGAATACATTTTTATTGCTTTTTTCGCATTATCTCAGGATTCTAAGAACATTATAGTCATATTGAGTAAAAAACTACTTTTTGCATTTGCAAGATTTAAAAAAGCATATGTTTCGAGTAAAACTCCCAAAGATGCATTATTTCAGGCATTATTAGCCATTTTCCATGTGTGGTGTAGGAGTTATGTTTAAATAACTGTCATATTGAGTGTTACAGTATACAGTCATATTGAGTAATACCTCATTTTTGTATTTGCAAACCATAGAAAAACAACTGTATCTAGTAAAACTCACATGTATTCAATATCACAGGCATTTTTAGACACTTTGCACGTTTGGATTAGGAATTATGTTGGAATACATTTTTATTGCTTTATTCGCATTATCTCAGGATTCTAAGTACATTACTGTCAAATTGAGTAAAACATTACTTTTTGTTTTTGCAAACGGTACCAAATGTTTTTTTTTTCAGGGAAACTCTCAAAGATGCATTTTTTCAGGCATTATTAGACATATTGCATTTGTATTTTTGGAGTTATGTTTCATAAACTGACATTTTGAGTTTGACCAATATGAGGCCAGTAAAACCTGATTTTTGTATTTTTGAACCTTTCCAAAATACCTGATTCAGGTCAAACTCACATAAATTCAATATTACAGGCTTTTTTAGACAACGTTCATGTTTGGTTTTGGAGTTATGATTATAAACCTTTCATATTTAGGTTGACAGTCACACTGTTATATTGAATAAAAAAACTAACTTGTGTCTTTAGAAACCTTACAAAAGATAATTTTTCTAGTACTACTAACAAAAATACATATCTCTAGGCATTATTAGCCATTTTGCATGTGTTGTTTAGAAGTTATTTTTGAATACATTTTTATTGCTTTTTTCGCATTATCTCAGGATTGTAAGAACATTATAGTCATATTGAGTAAAAAACTACTTTTTGCATTTGCAAGATTTAAAAAAGCATATGTTTCGATTAAAACTCCCAAAGATGCATTATTTCAGGCATTATTAGCCATTTTCCATGTGTGGTGTAGGAGTTATGTTTAAAAAACTGTCATATTGAGTGTTACAGTATACAGTCATATTGAGTAATACCTCATTTTTGTATTTGCAAACCATAGAAAAACAACTGTATCTAGTAAAACTCACATGTATTCAATATCACAGGCATTTTTAGACACTTTGCACGTTTGGATTAGGAATTATGTTGGAATACATTTTTATTGCTTTATTCGCATTATCTCAGGATTCTAAGTACATTACTGTCAAATTGAGTAAAACATTACTTTTTGTTTTTGCAAACGGTACCAAATGTTTTTTTTTCAGGGAAACTCTCAAAGATGCATTTTTTCAGGCATTATTAGACATATTGCATTTGTATTTTTGGAGTTATGTTTCATAAACTGACATTTTGAGTTTGACCAATATGAGGCCAGTAAAACCTGATTTTTGTATTTTTGAACCTTTCCAAAATACCTGATTCAGGTCAAACTCACATAAATTCAATATTACAGGCTTTTTTAGACAACGTTCATGTTTGGTTTTGGAGTTATGATTATAAACCTTTCATATTTAGGTTGACAGTCACACTGTTATATTGAATAAAAAAACTAACTTGTGTCTTTAGAAACCTTACAAAAGATAATTTTTCTAGTACTACTAACAAAAATACATATCTCTAGGCATTATTAGCCATTTTGCATGTGTTGTTTAGAAGTTATGTTTGAATACATTTTTATTGCTTTTTTCGCATTATCTCAGGATTCTAAGAACATTATAGTCATATTGATTAAAAAACTACTTTTTGCATTTGCAAGATTTAAAAAAGCATATGTTTCCAGTAAAACTCCCAAAGATGCATTATTTCAGGCATTATTAGCCATTTTCCATGTGTGGTGTAGGAGTTATGTTTAAATAACTGTCATATTGAGTGTTACAGTATACAGTCATATTGAGTAATACCTCATTTTTGTATTTGCAAACCATAGAAAAACAACTGTATCTAGTAAAACTCACATGTATTCAATATCACAGGCATTTTTAGACACTTTGCACGTTTGGAGTAGGAATTATGTTGGAATACATTTTTATTGCTTTATTCGCATTATCTCAGGATTCTAAGTATATTACTGTCAAATTGAGTAAAACATTACTTTTTGTTTTTGCAAACGGTACCAAATGTTTTTTTTTCAGGGAAACTCTCAAAGATGCATTTCTTCAGGCATTATTAGACATATTGCATGTGTATTTTTGGAGTTATGTTTCATAAACTGACATTTTGAGTTTGACCAATATGAGGCCAGTAAAACCTGATTTTTGTATTTTTGAACCTTTCCAAAATACCTGATTCAGGTCAAACTCACATAAATTCAATATTACAGGCTTTTTTAGACAAAGTTCATGTTTGGTTTTGGAGTTATGATTATAAACCTTTCATATTTAGGTTGACAGTCACACTGTTATATTGAATAAAAAAACTAATTTGTGTCTTTAGAAACCTTACAAAAGATAATTTTTCTAGTACTACTAACAAAAATACATATCTCTAGGCATTATCAGCCATTTTGCATGTGTTGTTTAGAAGTTATGTTTGAATACATTTTTATTGCTTTTTTCGCATTATCTCAGGATTCTAAGAACATTATAGTCATATTAAGTAAAAAACTACTTTTTGCATTTGCAAGATTTAAAAAAGCATATGTTTCGAGTAAAACTCCCAAAGATGCATTATTTCAGGCATTATTAGCCATTTTCCATGTGTGGTGTAGGAGTTATGTTTAAATAACTGTCATATTGAGTGTTACAGTATACAGTCATATTGAGTAATACCTCATTTTTGTATTTGCAAACCATAGAAAAACAACTGTATCTAGTAAAACTCACATGTATTCAATATCACAGGCATTTTAGACACTTTGCACGTTTGGATTAGGAATTATGTTGGAATACATTTTTATTGCTTTATTCGCATTATCTCAGGATTCTAAGTACATTACTGTCAAATTGAGTAAAACATTACTTTTTGTTTTTGCAAACGGTACCAAATGTTTTTTTTTTTCAGGAAAACTCTCAAAGATGCATTTCTTCAGGCATTATTAGACATATTGCATGTGTATTTTTGGAGTTATGTTTCATAAACTGACATTTTGAGTTTGACCAATATGTGGCCAGTAAAACCTGATTTTTGTATTTTTGAACCTTTCCAAAATACCTGACTCAGGTCAAACTCACATAAATTCAATATTACAGGCTTTTTTAGACAAAATTCATGTTTGGTTTTGGAGTTATGATTATAAACCTTTCATATTTAGGTTGACAGTCACACTGTTATATTGAATAAAAAAACTAACTTGTGTTTTTAGAAACCTTACAAAAGATCATTTTTCTAGTACTACTAACAAAAATACATATCTCTAGGCATTATTAGCCATTTTGCATGTGTTGTTTAGAAGTTATGTTTGAATACATTTTTATTGCTTTTTTCGCATTTTCTCAGGATTCTAAGAACATTATAGTCATATTGAGTAAAAAACTACTTTTTGCATTTGCAAGATTTAAAAAAGCATATGTTTCGAGTAAAACTCCCAAAGATGCATTATTTCAGGCATTATTAGCCATTTTCCATGTGTGGTGTAGGAGTTATGTTTAAATAACTGTCATATTGAGTGGTACAGTATACAGTCATATTGAGTAATACCTCATTTTTGTATTCGCAAACCATAGAAAAACAACTGTATCTAGTGAAACTCACATGTATTCAATATCACAGGCATTTTTAGACACTTTGCACGTTTGGATTAGGAATTATGTTGGAATACATTTTTATTGCTTTATTCGCATTATCTCAGGATTCTAAGTACATTACTGTCAAATTGAGTAAAACATTACTTTTTGTTTTTGCAAACGGTACCTAAAGTTTTTTTTTCAGGGAAACTCTCAAAGATGCATTTCTTCAGGCATTATTAGACATATTGCATGTGTATTTTTGGAGTTATGTTTCATAAACTGACATTTTGAGTTTGACCAATATGAGGCCAGTAAAACCTGATTTTTGTATTTTTGAACCTTTCCAAAATACCTGATCCAGGTCAAACTCACATAAATTCAATATTACAGGCTTTTTTAGACAAATTTCATGTTTGGTTTTGGAGTTATGATTATAAACCTTTCATATTTAGGTTGACAGTCACACTGTTATATTGAATAAAAAAACTAACTTGTGTCTTTAGAAACCTTACAAAAGATCATTTTTCTAGTACTACTAACAAAAATACATATCTCTAGGCATTATTAGCCATTTTGCATGTGTTGTTTAGAAGTTATGTTTGAATACATTTTTATTGCTTTTTTCGCATTATCTCAGGATTCTAAGAACATTATAGTCATATTGATTAAAAAACTACTTTTTGCATTTGCAAGATTTAAAAAAGCATATGTTTCCAGTAAAACTCCCAAAGATGCATTATTTCAGGCATTATTAGCCATTTTCCATGTGTGGTGTAGGAGTTATGTTTAAATAACTGTCATATTGAGTGGTACAGTATACAGTCATATTGAGTAATACCTCATTTTTGTATTTGCAAACCATAGAAAAACAACTGTATCTAGTAAAACTCACATGTATTCAATATCACAGGCATTTTTAGACACTTTGCACGTTTGGATTAGGAATTATGTTGGAATACATTTTTATTGCTTTATTCGCATTATCTCAGGATTCTAAGTACATTACTGTCAAATTGAGTAAAACATTACTTTTTGTTTTTGCAAACGGTACCAAATGTTTTTTTTTTCAGGGAAACTCTCAAAGATGTATTTTTTCAGGCATTATTAGACATATTGCATTTGTATTTTTGGAGTTATGTTTCATAAACTGACATTTTGAGTTTGACCAATATGAGGCCAGTAAAACCTGATTTTTGTATTTTTGAACCTTTCCAAAATACCTGATTCAGGTCAAACTCACATAAATTCAATATTACAGGCTTTTTTAGACAAAGTTCATGTTTGGTTTTGGAGTTATGATTATAAACCTTTCATATTTAGGTTGACAGTCACACTGTTATATTGAATAAAAAAACTAAGTTGTGTCTTTAGAAACCTTACAAAAGATCATTTTTCTAGTACTACTAACAAAAATACATATCTCTAGGCATTATTAGCCATTTTGCATGTGTTGTTTAGAAGTTATTTTTGAATACATTTTTATTGCTTTTTTCGCATTATCTCAGGATTGTAAGAACTTTATAGTCATATTGATTAAAAAACTACTTTTTGCATTTGCAAGATTTAAAAAAGCATATGTTTCGAGTAAAACTCCCAAAGATGCATTATTTCAGGCATTATTAGCCATTTTCCATGTGTGGTGTAGGAGTTATGTTTAAAAAACTGTCATATTGAGTGTTACAGTATACAGTCATATTGAGTAATACCTCATTTTTGTATTTGCAAACCATAGAAAAACAACTGTATCTAGTAAAACTCACATGTATTCAATATCACAGGCATTTTTAGACACTTTGCACGTTTGGATTAGGAATTATGTTGGAATACATTTTTATTGCTTTATTCGCATTATCTCAGGATTCTAAGTACATTACTGTCAAATTGAGTAAAACATTACTTTTTGTTTTTGCAAACGGTACCAAATGTTTTTTTTTTCAGGGAAACTCTCAAAGATGCATTTTTTCAGGCATTATTAGACATATTGCATTTGTATTTTTGGAGTTATGTTTCATAAACTGACATTTTGAGTTTGACCAATATGAGGCCAGTAAAACCTGATTTTTGTATTTTTGAACCTTTCCAAAATACCTGATTCAGGTCAAACTCACATAAATTCAATATTACAGGCTTTTTTAGACAACGTTCATGTTTGGTTTTGGAGTTATGATTATAAACCTTTCATATTTAGGTTGACAGTCACACTGTTATATTGAATAAAAAAACTAACTTGTGTCTTTAGAAACCTTACAAAAGATCATTTTTCTAGTACTACTAACAAAAATACATATCTCTAGGCATTATTAGCCATTTTGCATGTGTTGTTTAGAAGTTATTTTTGAATACATTTTTATTGCTTTTTTCGCATTATCTCAGGATTGTAAGAACATTATAGTCATATTGAGTAAAAAACTACTTTTTGCATTTGCAAGATTTAAAAAAGCATATGTTTCGATTAAAACTCCCAAAGATGCATTATTTCAGGCATTATTAGCCATTTTCCATGTGTGGTGTAGGAGTTATGTTTAAAAAACTGTCATATTGAGTGTTACAGTATACAGTCATATTGAGTAATACCTCATTTTTGTATTTGCAAACCATAGAAAAACAACTGTATCTAGTAAAACTCACATGTATTCAATATCACAGGCATTTTTAGACACTTTGCACGTTTGGATTAGGAATTATGTTGGAATACATTTTTATTGCTTTATTCGCATTATCTCAGGATTCTAAGTACATTACAGTCAAATTGAGTAAAACATTACTTTTTGTTTTTGCAAACGGTACCAAATGTTTTTTTTCAGGGAAACTCTCAAAGATGCATTTCTTCAGGCATTATTAGACATATTGCATGTGTATTTTTGGAGTTATGTTTCATAAACTGACATTTTGAGTTTGACCAATATGAGGCCAGTAAAACCTGATTTTTGTATTTTTGAACCTTTCCAAAATACCTGATTCAGGTCAAACTCACATAAATTCAATATTACAGGCTTTTTTAGACAAATTTCATGTTTGGTTTTGGAGTTATGATTATAAACCTTTCATGTTTAGGTTGACAGTCACACTGTTATATTGAATAAAAAAACTAACTTGTGTCTTTAGAAACCTTACGAAAGATCATTTTTCTAGTACTACTAACAAAAATACATATCTCTAGGCATTATTAGCCATTTTGCATGTGTTGTTTAGAAGTTATGTTTGAATACATTTTTATTGCTTTTTTCGCATTATCTCAGGATTCTAAGAACATTATAGTCATATTGAGTAAAAACTACTTTTTGCATTTGCAAGATTTAAAAAAGCATATGTTTCGAGTAAAACTCCCAAAGATGCATTATGTCAGGCATTATTAGCCATTTTGCATGTGTGGTGTAGGAGTTATGTTTAAATAACTGTCATATTGAGTGTTACAGTATACAGTCATATTGAGTAACACCTCATTTTTGTATTTGCAAACCATAGAAAAACAACTGTATCTAGTAAAACTCACATGTATTCAATATCACAGGCATTTTTAGACACTTTGCACGTTTGGATTAGGAATTATGTTGGAATACATTTTTATTGCTTTATTCGCATTATCTCAGGATTCTAAGTACATTACCGTCAAATTGAGTAAAACATTACTTTTTGTTTTTGCAAACGGTACCAAATGTTTTTTTTTTCAGGGAAACTCTCAAAGATGCATTTCTTCAGGCATTATTAGACATATTGCATGTGTATTTTTGGAGTTATGTTTCATAAACTGACATTTTGAGTTTGACCAATATGAGGCCAGTAAAACCTGATTTTTGTATTTTTGAACCTTTCCAAAATACCTGATTCAGGTCAAACTCACATAAATTCAATATTACAGGCTTTTTTATACAAATTTCATGTTTGGTTTTGGAGTTATGATTATAAACCTTTCATGTTTAGGTTGACAGTCACACTGTTATATTGAATAAAAAAACTAACTTGTGTCTTTAGAAACCTTACGAAAGATCATTTTTCTAGTACTACTAACAAAAATACATATCTCTAGGCATTATTAGCCATTTTGCATGTGTTGTTTAGAAGTTATGTTTGAATACATTTTTATTGCTTTTTTCGCATTATCTCAGGATTCTAAGAACATTATAGTCATATTGAGTAAAAACTACTTTTTGCATTTGCAAGATTTAAAAAAGCATATGTTTCGAGTAAAACTCCCAAAGATGCATTATGTCAGGCATTATTAGCCATTTTGCATGTGTGGTGTAGGAGTTATGTTTAAATAACTGTCATATTGAGTGTTACAGTATACAGTCATATTGAGTAACACCTCATTTTTGTATTTGCAAACCATAGAAAAACAACTGTATCTAGTAAAACTCACATGTATTCAATATCACAGGCATTTTTAGACACTTTGCACGTTTGGATTAGGAATTATGTTGGAATACATTTTTATTGCTTTATTCGCATTATCTCAGGATTCTAAGTACATTACCGTCAAATTGAGTAAAACATTACTTTTTGTTTTTGCAAACGGTACCAAATGTTTTTTTTTTCAGGGAAACTCTCAAAGATGCATTTCTTCAGGCATTATTAGACATATTGCATGTGTATTTTTGGAGTTATGTTTCATAAACTAACATTTTGAGTTTGACCAATATGAGGCCAGTAAAACCTGATTTTTGTATTTTTGAACCTTTCCAAAATACCTGATTCAGGTCAAACTCACATAAATTCAATATTACAGGCTTTTTTAGACAAAGTTCATGTTTGGTTTTGGAGTTATGATTATAAACCTTTCATATTTAGGTTGACAGTCACACTGTTATATTGAATAAAAAAACTAAGTTGTGTTTTTAGAAACCTTACAAAAGATCATTTTTCTAGTACTAATAACAAAAATACATATCTCTAGGCATTATTAGCCATTTTGCATGTGTTGTTTAGAAGTTATGTTTGAATACATTTTTATTGCTTTTTTCGCATTTTCTCAGGATTCTAAGAACATTATAGTCATATTGAGTAAAAAACTACTTTTTGCATTTGCAAGATTTAAAAAAGCATACGTTTCGAGTAAAACTCCCAAAGATGCATTATTTCAGGCATTATTAGCCATTTTCCATTTGTGGTGTAGGAGTTATGTTTACTCCTCTCTGAGCTGCAACCTTATCGTGGTAGAGGAGTTTGCGTGTCCCAATGATCCTAGGAGCTATGTTGTCCGGGGGCATAAAGCCCCCTGGTAGGGTCTCCCAAGGCAAACAGGTTCTAGGTGAGGGATCAGACAAAGAGCAGCTCGAAGACCTTTATGAAGAAGAAACATCATGGACCCAGATTTCCCTCGCCCGGACGCGGGTCACCGGGGCCCCCCTCTGGAGCCAGGCCCGGAGGTGGGGCACGATGGCGAGCGCCTGGTGGCCGGGCCTGTTCCCATGGGGCCCGGCCGGGCACAGCCCGAAGAGGCAACGTGGGTCACCCCTCCAATGGGCTCACCACCCATAGCAGGGGCCATAGAGGTCGGGTGCATTGTGAGCTGGGCGACAGCCGAAGGCAGGGCACTTGGCGGTCCGATCCTCGGCTACAGAAGCTAGCTCTTGGGACGTGGAACATCACGTCACTGGGGGGGAAAGAGCCTGAGCTAGTGCGCGAAGTCGAGAAATTCCGGCTGGATATAGTCGGACTCACTTCGACGCACAGCAAGGGCTCTGGAACCACTTCTCTCGAGAGGGATTGGACCCTCTTCCACTCTGGCGTTGCCGGCAGTGAGAGGCGACGGGCTGGGGTGGCAATTCTTGTTTCCCCCCGGCTCAAAGCCTGTACGTTGGAGTTCAACCCGGTGGACGAAAGGGTAGCCTCCCTCCGCCTTCGGGTGGGGGGACGGGTCCTGACTGTTGTTTGTGCTTATGCACCAAACAGCAGTTCAGAGTACCCACCCTTTTTGGGAACGCTCGAGGGAGTACTGGAAAGTGCTCCCCCGGGTGATTCCCTTATCCTACTGGGAGACTTCAACGCTCACGTTGGCAACGACAGTGAAACCTGGAGAGGCGTGATTGGGAAGAATGGCCGC
This sequence comes from Nerophis ophidion, assembly GCF_033978795.1. Lineage (NCBI taxonomy): Eukaryota > Metazoa > Chordata > Actinopteri > Syngnathiformes > Syngnathidae > Nerophis > Nerophis ophidion. The sequence continues at coordinate 20,356,214 of NC_084636.1, forward strand.
CCGGATCTGAACCCGAGTGGTGTTTTGTTATTGGACTTTTGTGCTCGTCACGGATTGTCCATAACAAACACCATGTTCAAGCATAAGGGTGTCCATATGTGCACTTGGCACCAGGACACCCTAGGCCGCAGTTCCATGATCGACTTTGTAGTTGTGTCATCGGATTTGCGGCCTCATGTTATGGACACTCGGGTGAAGAGAGGGGCGGAGCTTTCTACCGATCACCACCTGGTGGTGAGTTGGCTGCGATGGTGGGGGAGGATGCCGGACAGACCTGGGAGGCCCAAACGCATTGTGAGGGTCTGCTGGGAACGTCTGGCAGAGTCTCCTGTCAGACAAAGTTTCAATTCCCACCTCCGGAAGAACTTTGAACATGTCACGAGGGAGGTGCTGGACATTGAGTCCGAGTGGACCATGTTCCGCACCTCTATTGTCGAGGCGGCAGATCGGAGCTGTGGCCGCAAGGTAGTTGGTGCCTGTCGGGGCGGCAATCCTAAAACCCCTTGGTGGACACCAGCGGTGAGGGATGCCGTCAAGCTGAAGAAGGAGTCCTATCGGGTCCTTTTGGCTCATAGGACTCCGGAGGCAGTGGACAGGTACCGACAGGCCAAGCGGTGTGCAGCTTCAGCGGTCGCGGAGGCAAAAACTCGGACATGGGAAGAGTTCGGGGAAGCCATGGAAAACGACTTCCGGACGGCTTCGAAGCGATTCTGGACCACCGTCCGCCGCCTCAGGAAGGGGAAACAGTGCACTATCAACACCGTGTATGGTGCGGATGGTGTTCTGCTGACCTCGACTGCGGATGTTGTGGATAGGTGGAAGGAATACTTCGAAGACCTCCTCAATCCCACCAACACGTCTTCCTATGAGGAAGCAGTGCCTGGGGAATCTGTGGTGGACTCACCTATTTCTGGGGCTGAGGTCGCTGAGGTAGTTAAAAAGCTCCTCGGTGGCAAGGCCCCAGGGGTGGACGAGATCCGCCCGGAGTTCCTTAAGGCTCTGGATGCTGTGGGGCTGTCTTGGTTGACAAGACTTTGCAGCATCGCGTGGACATCGGGGGCGGTACCTCTGGATTGGCAGACCGGGGTGGTGGTTCCTCTCTTTAAGAAGGGGGACCGGAGGGTGTGTTCCAACTATCGTGGGATCACACTCCTCAGCCTTCCCGGTAAGGTTTATTCAGGTGTACTGGAGAGGAGGCTACGTCGGATAGTCGAACCTCGGATTCAGGAGGAACAGTGTGGTTTTCGTCCTGGTCGTGGAACTGTGGACCAGCTCTATACTCTCGGCAGGGTTCTTGAGGGTGCATGGGAGTTTGCCCAACCAGTCTACATGTGCTTTGTGGACTTGGAGAAGGCATTCGACCGTGTCCCTCGGGAAGTCCTGTGGGGAGTGCTCAGAGAGTATGGGGTATCGGACTGTCTTATTGTGGCGGTCCGTTCCCTGTACGATCAGTGCCAGAGCTTGGTCCGCATTGCCGGCAGTAAGTCGAACACATTTCCAGTGAGGGTTGGACTCCGCCAAGGCTGTCCTTTGTCACCGATTCTGTTCATAACTTTTATGGACAGAATTTCTAGGCGCAGTCAAGGCGTTGAGGGGTTCCGGTTTGGTAACCGCAGGATTAGGTCTCTGCTTTTTGCAGATGATGTGGTCCTGATGGCTTCATCTGACCGGGATCTTCAGCTCTCGCTGGATCGGTTCGCAGCCGAGTGTGAAGCGACCGGAATGAGAATCAGCACCTCCAAGTCCGAGTCCATGGTTCTCGCCCGGAAAAGGGTGGAGTGCCATCTCCGGGTTGGGGAGGAGACCCTGCCCCAAGTGGAGGAGTTCAAGTACCTAGGAGTCTTGTTCACGAGTGAGGGAAGAGTGGATCGTGAGATCGACAGGCGGATCGGTGCGGCGTCTTCAGTAATGCGGACGTTGTACCGGTCCGTTGTGGTGAAGAAGGAGCTGAGCCGGAAGGCAAAGCTCTCAATTTACCGGTCGATCTACGTTCCCATCCTCACCTATGGTCATGAGCTTTGGGTCATGACCGAAAGGATAAGATCACGGGTACAAGCGGCCGAAATGAGTTTCCTCCGCCGTGTGGCGGGGCTCTCCCTTAGAGATAGGGTGAGAAGCTCTGCCATCCGGGAGGAACTCAAAGTAAAGCCGCTGCTCCTTCACATCGAGAGGAGCCAGATGAGGTGGTTCGGGCATCTGGTCAGGATGCCACCCGAACGCCTCCCTAGGGAGGTGTTTAGGGCACGTCCAACCGGTAGGAGGCCACGGGGAAGACCCAGGACACGTTGGGAAGACTATGTCTCCCGGCTGGCCTGGGAACGCCTCGGGATCCCCCGGGAAGAGCTAGACGAAGTGGCTGGGGAGAGGGAAGTCTGGGTTTCCCTGCTTAGGCTGTTGCCCCCGCGACCCGACCTCGGATAAGCGGAAGATGATGGATGGATGATGGATGGAGTTATGTTTAAATAACTGTCATATTGAGTGGTACAGTATACAGTCATATTGAGTAATACCTCATTTTTGTATTTGCAAACCATAGAAAAACAACTGTATCTAGTAAAACTCACATGTATTCAATATCACAGGCATTTTAGACACTTTGCACGTTTGGATTAGGAATTATGTTGGAATACATTTTTATTGCTTTATTCGCATTATCTCAGGATTCTAAGTACATTACTGTCAAATTGAGTAAAACATTACTTTTTGTTTTTGCAAACGGTACCAAATGTTTTTTTTTCAGGAAAACTCTCAAAGATGCATTTCTTCAGGCATTATTAGACATATTGCATGTGTATTTTTGGAGTTATGTTTCATAAACTGACATTTTGAGTTTGACCAATATGAGGCCAGTAAAACCTGATTTTTGTATTTTTGAACCTTTCCAAAATACCTGATTCAGGTCAAACTCACATAAATTCAATATTAGAGGCTTTTTTAGACAAAGTTCATGTTTGGTTTTGGAGTTATGATTATAAACCTTTCATGTTTAGGGTGACAGTCACACTGTTATATTGAATAAAAAAACTAACTTGTGTCTTTAGAAACCTTACGAAAGATCATTTTTCTAGTACTACTAACAAAAATACATATCTCTAGGCATTATTAGCCATTTTGCATGTGTTGTTTAGAAGTTATGTTTGAATACATTTTTATTGCTTTTTTCGCATTATCTCAGGATTCTAAGAACATTATAGTCATATTGAGTAAAAAACTACTTTTTGCATTTGCAAGATTTAAAAAAGCATATGTTTCGAGTAAAACTCCCAAAGATGCATTATTTCAGGCATTATTAGCCATTTTCCATGTGTGGTGTAGGAGTTATGTTTAAATAACTGTCATATTGAGTGTAACAGTATACAGTCATATTGAGTAATACCTCATTTTTGTATTTGCAAACCATAGAAAAACAACTGTATCTAGTAAAACTCACATGTATTCAATATCACAGGCATTTTAGACACTTTGCACGTTTGGATTAGGAATTATGTTGGAATACATTTTTATTGCTTTATTCGCATTATCTCAGGATTCTAAGTACATTACTGTCAAATTGAGTAAAACATTACTTTTTGTTTTTGCAAACGGTACCAAAAGTTTTTTTTTCAGGGAAACTCTCAAAGATGCATTTCTTCAGGCATTATTAGACATATTGCATGTGTATTTTTGGAGTTATGTTTCATAAACTGACATTTTGAGTTTGACCAATATGAGGCCAGTAAAACCTGATTTTTGTATTTTTGAACCTTTCCAAAATACCTGATTCAGGTCAAACTCACATAAATTCAATATTACAGGCTTTTTTAGACAAAGTTCATGTTTGGTTTTGGAGTTATGATTATAAACCTTTCATGTTTAGGTTGCCAGTCACACTGTTATATTGAATAAAAAAACTAACTTGTGTCTTTAGAAACCTTACAAAAGATCATTTTTCTAGTACTACTAACAAAAATACATATCTCTAGGCATTATTAGCCATTTTGCATGTGTTGTTTAGAAGTTATGTTTGAATACATTTTTATTGTTTTTTTCGCATTATCTCAGGATTCTAAGAACATTATAGTCATATTGGGTAAAAAACTACTTTTTGCATTTGCAAGATTTTAAAAAGCATATGTTTCGAGTAAAACTCCCAAATATGTATTATTTCAGGCATTATTAGCCATTTTCCATGTGTGGTGTAGGAGTTATGTTTAAATAACTGTCATATTGAGTGTTACAGTATACAGTCATATTGAGTAATACCTCATTTTTGTATTTGCAAACCATAGAAAAACAACTGTATCTAGTAAAACTCACATGTATTCAAAATCACAGGCATTTTAGACACTTTGCACGTTTGGATTAGGAATTATGTTGGAATACATTTTTATTGCTTTATTCGCATTATCTCAGGATTCTAAGTACATTACTGTCAAATTGAGTAAAACATTACTTTTTGTTTTTGCAAACGGTACCAAATGTTTTTTTTTTCAGGAAAACTCTCAAAGATGCATTTCTTCAGGCATTATTAGACATATTGCATGTGTATTTTTGGAGTTATGTTTCATAAACTGACATTTTGAGTTTGACCAATATGAGGCCAGTAAAACCTGATTTTTGTATTTTTGAACCTTTCCAAAATACCTGATTCAGGTCAAACTCACATAAATTCAATATTACAGGCTTTTTTAGACAAATTTCATGTTTGGTTTTGGAGTTATGATTATAAACCTTTCATATTTAGGTTGACAGTCACACTGTTATATTGAATAAAAAAACTAACTTGTGTCTTTAGAAACCTTACAAAAGATCGTTTTTCTAGTACTACTAACAAAAATACATATCTGTAGGCATTATTAGCCATTTTGCATGTGTTGTTTAGAAGTTATGTTTGAATACATTTTTATTGCTTTTTTCGCATTATCTCAGGATTCTAAGAACATTATAGTCATATTGAGTAAAAAACTACTTTTTGCATTTGCAAGATTTAAAAAAGCATGTTTCGAGTAAAACTCCAAAAGATGCATTATTTCAGGCATTATTAGCCATTTTCCATGTGTGGTGTAGGAGTTATGTTTAAATAACTGTCATATTGAGTGTTACAGTATACAGTCATATTGAGTAATACCTCATTTTTGTATTTGCAAACCATAGAAAAACAACTGTATCTAGTAAAACTCACATGTATTCAATATCACAGGCATTTTTAGACACTTTGCACGTTTGGATTAGGAATTATGTTGGAATACATTTTTATTGCTTTATTCGCATTATCTCAGGATTCTAAGTACATAACTGTCAAATTGAGTAAAACATTACTTTTTGTTTTTGCAAACGGTACCAAATGTTTTTTTTTCAGGAAAACTCTCAAAGATGCATTTCTTCAGGCATTATTAGACATATTGCATGTGTATTTTTGGAGTTATGTTTCATAAACTGACATTTTGAGTTTGACCAATATGAGGCCAGTAAAACCTGATTTTTGTATTTTTGAACCTTTCCAAAATACCTGATTCAGGTCAAACTCACATAAATTCAATATTACAGGCTTTTTTAGACAAATTTCATGTTTGGTTTTGGAGTTATGATTATAAACCTTTCATATTTAGGTTGACAGTCACACTGTTATATTGAATAAAAAAACTAACTTGTGTCTTTAGAAACCTTACAAAAGATCATTTTTCTAGTACTACTAACAAAAATACATATCTCTAGGCATTATTAGCCATTTTGCATGTGTTGTTTAGAAGTTATGTTTGAATACATTTGTATTGCTTTTTTCGCATTATCTCAGGATTCTAAGAACATTATAGTCATATTGAGTAAAAAACTACTTTTTGCATTTGCAAGATTTAAAAAAGCATATGTTTCGAGTAAAACTCCCAAAGATGCATTATTTCAGGCATTATTAGCCATTTTCCATGTGTGGTGTAGGAGTTATGTTTAAATAACTGTCATATTGAGTGTTACAGTATACAGTCATATTGAGTAATACCTCATTTTTGTATTTGCAAACCATAGAAAAACCACTGTATCTAGTAAAACTCACATGTATTCAATATCACAGGCATTTTTAGACACTTTGCACGTTTGGATTAGGAATTATGTTGGAATACATTTTTATTGCTTTATTCGCATTATCTCAGGATTCTAAGTACATTACTGTCAAATTGAGTAAAACATTACTTTTTGTTTTTGCAAACGGTACCAAATGTTTTTTTTTCAGGGAAACTCTCAAAGATGCATTTCTTCAGGCATTATTAGACATATTGCATGTGTATTTTTGGAGTTATGTTTCATAAACTGACATTTTGAGTTTGACCAATATGAGGCCAGTAAAACCTGATTTTTGTATTTTTGAACCTTTCCAAAATACCTGATTCAGGTCAAACTCACATAAATTCAATATTACAGGCTTTTTTAGACAAAGTTCATGTTTGGTTTTGGAGTTATGATTATAAACCTTTCATGTTTAGGTTGACAGTCACACTGTTATATTGAATAAAAAAACTAACTTGTGTCTTTAGAAACCTTACAAAAGATCATTTTTCTAGTACTACTAACAAAAATACATATCTCTAGGCATTATTAGCCATTTTGCATGTGTTGTTTAGAAGTTATGTTTGAATACATTTTTATTGCTTTTTTCGCATTATCTCAGGATTCTAAGAACATTATAGTCATATTGAGTAAAAAACTACTTTTTGCATTTGCAAGATTTAATAAAGCATATGTTTCGAGTAAAACTCCCAAAGATGCATTATTTCAGGCATTATTTGCCATTTTCCATGTGTGGTGTAGGAGTTATGTTTAAATAACTGTCATATTGAGTGTTACAGTATACAGTCATATTGAGTAATACCTCATTTTTGTATTTGCAAACCATAGAAAAACAACTGTATCTAGTAAAACTCACATGTATTCAATATCATAGGCATTTTTAGACACTTTGCACGTTTGAATTAGGAATTATGTTGGAATACATTTTTATTGCTTTATTCGCATTATCTCAGGATTCTAAGTACATTACTGTCAAATTGAGTAAAACATTACTTTTGGTTTTTGCAAACGGTACCAAATGTTTTTTTTTCAGGGAAACTCTCAAAGATGCATTTCTTCAGGCATTATTAGACATATTGCATGTGTATTTTTGGAGTTATGTTTCATAAACTGACATTTTGAGTTTGACCAATATGAGGCCAGTAAAACCTGATTTTTGTATTTTTGAACCTTTCCAAAATACCTGATTCAGGTCAAACTCACATAAATTCAATATTACAGGCTTTTTTAGACAAAGTTCATGTTTGGTTTTGGAGTTATGATTATAAACCTTTCATATTTAGGTTGACAGTCACACTGCTATATTGAATAAAAAAACTAACTTGTGTCTTTAGAAACCTTACAAAAGATCATTTTTCTAATAATACTAACAAAAATACATATCTGTAGGCATTATTAGCCATTTTGCATGTGTTGTTTAGAAGTTATGTTTGAATACATTTTTATTGCTTTTTTCGCATTATCTCAGGATTCTAAGAACATTATAGTCATGTTGAGTAAAAAACTACTTTTTGCATTTGCAAGATTTAAAAAAGCATATGTTTCGAGTAAAACTCCCAAAGATGCATTATTTCAGGCATTATTAGCCATTTTCCATGTGTGGTGTAGGAGTTATGTTTAAATAACTGTCATATTGAGTGTTACAGTATACAGTCATATTGAGTAATACCTCATTTTTGTATTTGCAAACCATAGAAAAACAACTGTATCTAGTAAAACTCACATGTATTCAATATCACAGGCATTTTTAGACACTTTGCACGTTTGGATTAGGAGTTATGTTGGAATACATTTTTATTGCTTTATTCGCATTATCTCAGGATTCTAAGTACATAACTGTCAAATTGAGTAAAACATTACTTTTTGTTTTTGCAAACGGTACCAAATGTTTTTTTTCAGGAAAACTCTCAAAGATGCATTTCTTCAGGCATTATTAGACATATTGCATGTGTATTTTTGGAGTTATGTTTCATAAACTGACATTTTGAGTTTGACCAATATGAGGCCAGTAAAACCTGATTTTTGTATTTTTGAACCTTTCCAAAATACCTGATTCAGGTCAAACTCACATAAATTCAATATTACAGGCTTTTTTAGACAAATTTCATGTTTGGTTTTGGAGTTATGATTATAAACCTTTCATATTTAGGTTTACAGTCACACTGTTATATTGAATAAAAAAACTAACTTGTGTCTTTAGAAACCTTACAAAAGATCATTTTTCTAGTACTACTAACAAAAATACATATCTCTAGGCATTATTAGCCATTTTGCATGTGTTGTTTAGAAGTTATGTTTGAATACATTTTTATTTCTTTTTTCGCATTATCTCAGGATTCTAAGAACATTATAGTCATATTGAGTAAAAAACTACTTTTTGCATTTGCAAGATTTAAAAAAGCATATGTTTCCAGTAAAACTCCCAAAGATGCATTATTTCAGGCATTATTAGCCATTTTCCATGTGTGGTGTAGGAGTTATGTTTAAATAACTGTCATATTGAGTGTTACAGTATACAGTCATATTGAGTAATACCTCATTTTTGTATTTGCAAACCATAGAAAAACAACTGTATCTAGTAAAACTCACATGTATTCAATATCACAGGCATTTTTAGACACTTTGCACGTTTGGATTAGGAGTTATGTTGGAATACATTTTTATTGCTTTATTCGCATTATCTCAGGATTCTAAGTACATAACTGTCAAATTGAGTAAAACATTACTTTTTGTTTTTGCAAACGGTACCAAATGTTTTTTTTCAGGAAAACTCTCAAAGATGCATTTCTTCAGGCATTATTAGACATATTGCATGTGTATTTTTGGAGTTATGTTTCATAAACTGACATTTTGAGTTTGACCAATATGAGGCCAGTAAAACCTGATTTTTGTATTTTTGAACCTTTCCAAAATACCTGATTCAGGTCAAACTCACATAAATTCAATATTACAGGCTTTTTTAGACAAAGTTCATGTTTGGTTTTGGAGTTATGATTATAAACCTTTCATATTTAGGTTTACAGTCACACTGTTATATTGAATAAAAAAACTAACTTGTGTCTTTAGAAACCTTACAAAAGATCATTTTTCTAGTACTACTAACAAAAATACATATCTCTAGGCATTATTAGCCATTTTGCATGTGTTGTTTAGAAGTTATGTTTGAATACATTTTTATTGCTTTTTTCGCATTATCTCAGGATTCTAAGAACATTATAGTCATATTGAGTAAAAAACTACTTTTTGCATTTGCAAGATTTAAAAAAGCATATGTTTCGAGTAAAACTCCCAAAGATGCATTATTTCAGGCATTATTAGCCATTTTCCATGTGTGGTGTAGGAGTTATGTTTAAATAACTGTCATATTGAGTGTTACAGTATACAGTCATATTGAGTAATACCTCATTTTTGTATTTGCAAACCATAGAAAAACAACTGTATCTAGTAAAACTCACATGTATTCAATATCACAGGCATTTTAGACACTTTGCACGTTTGGATTAGGAATTATGTTGGAATACATTTTTATTGCTTTATTCGCATTATCTCAGGATTCTAAGTACATTACAGTCAAATTGAGTAAAACATTACTTTTTGTTTTTGCAAACGGCACCAAAAGTTTTTTTTTCAGGGAAACTCTCAAAGATGCATTTCTTCAGGCATTATTAGACATATTGCATGTGTATTTTTGGAGTTATGTTTCATAAACTGACATTTTGAGTTTGACCAATATGAGGCCAGTAAAACCTGATTTTTGTATTTTTGAACCTTTCCAAAATACCTGATTCAGGTCAAACTCACATAAATTCAATATTACAGGCTTTTTTAGACAAAGTTCATGTTTGGTTTTGGAGTTATGATTATAAACCTTTCATGTTTAGGTTGACAGTCACACTGTTATATTGAATAAAAAAACTAACTTGTGTCTTTAGAAACCTTACAAAAGATCATTTTTCTAGTACTACTAACAAAAATACATATCTCTAGGCATTATTAGCCATTTTGCATGTGTTGTTTAGAAGTTATGTTTGAATACATTTTTATTGCTTTTTTCGCATTATCTCAGGATTCTAAGAACATTATAGTCATATTGAGTAAAAAACTACTTTTTGCATTTGCAAGATTTAAAAAAGCATATGTTTCGAGTAAAACTCCCAAAGATGCATTATTTCAGGCATTATTTGCCATTTTCCATGTGTGGTGTAGGAGTTATGTTTAAATAACTGTCATATTGAGTGTTACAGTATACAGTCATATTGAGTAATACCTCATTTTTGTATTTGCAAACCATAGAAAAACAACTGTATCTAGTAAAACAAACATGTATTCAATATCACAGGAATTTTAGACACTTTGCACGTTTGGATTAGGAATTATGTTGGAGTACATTTTTATTGCTTTATTCGCATTATCTCAGGATTCTAAGTACATTACTGTCAAATTGAGTAAAACATTACTTTTTGTTTTTGCAAACGGTACCAAAAGTTTTTTTTTCAGGGAAACTCTCAAAGATGCATTTCTTCAGGCATTATTAGACATATTGCATGTGTATTTTTGGAGTTATGTTTCATAAACTGACATTTTGAGTTTGACCAATATGAGGACAGTAAAACCTGATTTTTGTATTTTTGAACCTTTCCAAAATACCTGATTCAGGTCAAACTCACATAAATTCAATATTACAGGCTTTTTTAGACAAAGTTCATGTTTGGTTTTGGAGTTATGATTATAAACCTTTCATATTTAGGTTTACAGTCACACTGTTATATTGAATAAAAAAACTAACTTGTGTCTTTAGAAACCTTACAAAAGATCATTTTTCTAGTACTACTAACAAAAATACATATCTCTAGGCATTATTAGCCATTTTGCATGTGTTGTTTAGAAGTTATGTTTGAATACATTTTTATTGCTTTTTTCGCATTATCTCAGGATTCTAAGAACATTATAGTCATATTGAGTAAAAAACTACTTTTTGCATTTGCAAGATTTAAAAAAGCATATGTTTCGAGTAAAACTCCCAAAGATGCATTATTTCAGGCATTATTAGCCATTTTCCATGTGTGGTGTAGGAGTTATGTTTAAATAACTGTCATATTGAGTGTTACAGTATACAGTCATATTGAGTAATACCTCATTTTTGTATTTGCAAACCATAGAAAAACAACTGTATCTAGTAAAACTCACATGTATTCAATATCACAGGCATTTTAGACACTTTGCACGTTTGGATTAGGAATTATGTTGGAATACATTTTTATTGCTTTATTCGCATTATCTCAGGATTCTAAGTACATTACAGTCAAATTGAGTAAAACATTACTTTTTGTTTTTGCAACGGCACCAAAAGTTTTTTTTTCAGGGAAACTCTCAAAGATGCATTTCTTCAGGCATTATTAGACATATTGCATGTGTATTTTTGGAGTTATGTTTCATAAACTGACATTTTGAGTTTGACCAATATGAGGCCAGTAAAACCTGATTTTTGTATTTTTGAACCTTTCCAAAATACCTGATTCAGGTCAAACTCACATAAATTCAATATTACAGGCTTTTTTAGACAAAGTTCATGTTTGGTTTTGGAGTTATGATTATAAACCTTTCATGTTTAGGTTGACAGTCACACTGTTATATTGAATAAAAAAACTAACTTGTGTCTTTAGAAACCTTACAAAAGATCATTTTTCTAGTACTACTAACAAAAATACATATCTCTAGGCATTATTAGCCATTTTGCATGTGTTGTTTAGAAGTTATGTTTGAATACATTTTTATTGCTTTTTTCGCATTATCTCAAGATTCTAAGAACATTATAGTCATATTGAGTAAAAAACTACTTTTTGCATTTGCAAGATTTAAAAAAGCATATGTTTCGAGTAAAACTCCCAAAGATGCATTATTTCAGGCATTATTAGCCATTTTCCATGTGTGGTGTAGGAGTTATGTTTAAATAACTGTCATATTGAGTGTAACAGTATACAGTCATATTGAGTAATACCTCATTTTTGTATTTGCAAACCATAGAAAAACAACTGTATCTAGTAAAACTCACATGTATTCAATATCACAGGCATTTTAGACACTTTGCACGTTTGGATTAGGAATTATGTTGGAATACATTTTTATTGCTTTATTCGCATTATCTCAGGATTCTAAGTACATTACTGTCAAATTGAGTAAAACATTACTTTTTGTTTTTGCAAACGGTACCAAAAGTTTTTTTTTCAGGGAAACTCTCAGAGATGCATTTCTTCAGGCATTATTAGACATATTGCATGTGTATTTTTGGAGTTATGTTTCATAAACTGACATTTTGAGTTTGACCAATATGAGGCCAGTAAAACCTGATTTTTGTATTTTTGAACCTTTCCAAAATACCTGATTCAGGTCAAACTCACATAAATTCAATATTACAGGCTTTTTTAGACAAAGTTCATGTTTGGTTTTGGAGTTATGATTATAAACCTTTCATGTTTAGGTTGCCAGTCACACTGTTATATTGAATAAAAAAACTAACTTGTGTCTTTAGAAACCTTACAAAAGATCATTTTTCTAGTACTACTAACAAAAATACATATTCTAGGCATTATTAGCCATTTTGCATGTGTTGTTTAGAAGTTATGTTTGAATACATTTTTATTGTTTTTTTCGCATTATCTCAGGATTCTAAGAACATTATAGTCATATTGGGTAAAAAACTACTTTTTGCATTTGCAAGATTTTAAAAAGCATATGTTTCGAGTAAAACTCCCAAATATGTATTATTTCAGGCATTATTAGCCATTTTCCATGTGTGGTGTAGGAGTTATGTTTAAATAACTGTCATATTGAGTGTTACAGTATACAGTCATATTGAGTAATACCTCATTTTTGTATTTGCAAACCATAGAAAAACAACTGTATCTAGTAAAACTCACATGTATTCAAAATCACAGGCATTTTAGACACTTTGCACGTTTGGATTAGGAATTATGTTGGAATACATTTTTATTGCTTTATTCGCATTATCTCAGGATTCTAAGTACATTACTGTCAAATTGAGTAAAACATTACTTTTTGTTTTTGCAAACGGTACCAAATGTTTTTTTTTTCAGGAAAACTCTCAAAGATGCATTTCTTCAGGCATTATTAGACATATTGCATGTGTATTTTTGGAGTTATGTTTCATAAACTGACATTTTGAGTTTGACCAATATGAGGCCAGTAAAACCTGATTTTTGTATTTTTGAACCTTTCCAAAATACCTGATTCAGGTCAAACTCACATAAATTCAATATTACAGGCTTTTTTAGACAAATTTCATGTTTGGTTTTGGAGTTATGATTATAAACCTTTCATATTTAGGTTGACAGTCACACTGTTATATTGAATAAAAAAACTAACTTGTGTCTTTAGAAACCTTACAAAAGATCGTTTTTCTAGTACTACTAACAAAAATACATATCTGTAGGCATTATTAGCCATTTTGCATGTGTTGTTTAGAAGTTATGTTTGAATACATTTTTATTGCTTTTTTCGCATTATCTCAGGATTCTAAGAACATTATAGTCATATTGAGTAAAAAACTACTTTTTGCATTTGCAAGATTTAAAAAAGCATATGTTTCGAGTAAAACTCCAAAAGATGCATTATTTCAGGCATTATTAGCCATTTTCCATGTGTGGTGTAGGAGTTATGTTTAAATAACTGTCATATTGAGTGTTACAGTATACAGTCATATTGAGTAATACCTCATTTTTGTATTTGCAAACCATAGAAAAACAACTGTATCTAGTAAAACTCACATGTATTCAATATCACAGGCATTTTTAGACACTTTGCACGTTTGGATTAGGAATTATGTTGGAATACATTTTTATTGCTTTATTCGCATTATCTCAGGATTCTAAGTACATAACTGTCAAATTGAGTAAAACATTACTTTTTGTTTTTGCAAACGGTACCAAATGTTTTTTTTTTCAGGAAAACTCTCAAAGATGCATTTCTTCAGGCATTATTAGACATATTGCATGTGTATTTTTGGAGTTATGTTTCATAAACTGACATTTTGAGTTTGACCAATATGAGGCCAGTAAAACCTGATTTTTGTATTTTTGAACCTTTCCAAAATACCTGATTCAGGTCAAACTCACATAAATTCAATATTACAGGCTTTTTTAGACAAATTTCATGTTTGGTTTTGGAGTTATGATTATAAACCTTTCATATTTAGGTTGACAGTCACACTGTTATATTGAATAAAAAAACTAACTTGTGTCTTTAGAAACCTTACAAAAGATCATTTTTCTAGTACTACTAACAAAAATACATATCTCTAGGCATTATTAGCCATTTTGCATGTGTTGTTTAGAAGTTATGTTTGAATACATTTGTATTGCTTTTTTCGCATTATCTCAGGATTCTAAGAACATTATAGTCATATTGAGTAAAAAACTACTTTTTGCATTTGCAAGATTTAAAAAAGCATATGTTTCGAGTAAAACTCCCAAAGATGCATTATTTCAGGCATTATTAGCCATTTTCCATGTGTGGTGTAGGAGTTATGTTTAAATAACTGTCATATTGAGTGTTACAGTATACAGTCATATTGAGTAATACCTCATTTTTGTATTTGCAAACCATAGAAAAACAACTGTATCTAGTAAAACTCACATGTATTCAATATCACAGGCATTTTTAGACACTTTGCACGTTTGGATTAGGAATTATGTTGGAATACATTTTTATTGCTTTATTCGCATTATCTCAGGATTCTAAGTACATTACTGTCAAATTGAGTAAAACATTACTTTTTGTTTTTGCAAACGGTACCAATGTTTTTTTTTCAGGGAAACTCTCAAAGATGCATTTCTTCAGGCATTATTAGACATATTGCATGTGTATTTTTGGAGTTATGTTTCATAAACTGACATTTTGAGTTTGACCAATATGAGGCCAGTAAAACCTGATTTTTGTATTTTTGAACCTTTCCAAAATACCTGATTCAGGTCAAACTCACATAAATTCAATATTACAGGCTTTTTTAGACAAAGTTCATGTTTGGTTTTGGAGTTATGATTATAAACCTTTCATGTTTAGGTTGACAGTCACACTGTTATATTGAATAAAAAAACTAACTTGTGTCTTTAGAAACCTTACAAAAGATCATTTTTCTAGTACTACTAACAAAAATACATATCTCTAGGCATTATTAGCCATTTTGCATGTGTTGTTTAGAAGTTATGTTTGAATACATTTTTATTGCTTTTTTCGCATTATCTCAGGATTCTAAGAACATTATAGTCATATTGAGTAAAAAACTACTTTTTGCATTTGCAAGATTTAATAAAGCATATGTTTCGAGTAAAACTCCCAAAGATGCATTATTTCAGGCATTATTTGCCATTTTCCATGTGTGGTGTAGGAGTTATGTTTAAATAACTGTCATATTGAGTGTTACAGTATACAGTCATATTGAGTAATACCTCATTTTTGTATTTGCAAACCATAGAAAAACAACTGTATCTAGTAAAACTCACATGTATTCAATATCATAGGCATTTTTAGACACTTTGCACGTTTGGATTAGGAATTATGTTGGAATACATTTTTATTGCTTTATTCGCATTATCTCAGGATTCTAAGTACATTACTGTCAAATTGAGTAAAACATTACTTTTGGTTTTTGCAAACGGTACCAAATGTTTTTTTTTCAGGGAAACTCTCAAAGATGCATTTCTTCAGGCATTATTAGACATATTGCATGTGTATTTTTGGAGTTATGTTTCATAAACTGACATTTTGAGTTTGACCAATATGAGGCCAGTAAAACCTGATTTTTGTATTTTTGAACCTTTCCAAAATACCTGATTCAGGTCAAACTCACATAAATTCAATATTACAGGCTTTTTTAGACAAAGTTCATGTTTGGTTTTGGAGTTATGATTATAAACCTTTCATATTTAGGTTGACAGTCACACTGCTATATTGAATAAAAAAACTAACTTGTGTCTTTAGAAACCTTACAAAAGATAATTTTTCTAATAATACTAACAAAAATACATATCTGTAGGCATTATTAGCCATTTTGCATGTGTTGTTTAGAAGTTATGTTTGAATACATTTTTATTGCTTTTTTCGCATTATCTCAGGATTCTAAGAACATTATAGTCATGTTGAGTAAAAAACTACTTTTTGCATTTGCAAGATTTAAAAAAGCATATGTTTCGAGTAAAACTCCCAAAGATGCATTATTTCAGGCATTATTAGCCATTTTCCATGTGTGGTGTAGGAGTTATGTTTAAATAACTGTCATATTGAGTGTTACAGTATACAGTCATATTGAGTAATACCTCATTTTTGTATTTGCAAACCATAGAAAAACAACTGTATCTAGTAAAACTCACATGTATTCAATATCACAGGCATTTTTAGACACTTTGCACGTTTGGATTAGGAGTTATGTTGGAATACATTTTTATTGCTTTATTCGCATTATCTCAGGATTCTAAGTACATAACTGTCAAATTGAGTAAAACATTACTTTTTGTTTTTGCAAACGGTACCAAATGTTTTTTTTCAGGAAAACTCTCAAAGATGCATTTCTTCAGGCATTATTAGACATATTGCATGTGTATTTTTGGAGTTATGTTTCATAAACTGACATTTTGAGTTTGACCAATATGAGGCCAGTAAAACCTGATTTTTGTATTTTTGAACCTTTCCAAAATACCTGATTCAGGTCAAACTCACATAAATTCAATATTACAGGCTTTTTTAGACAAATTTCATGTTTGGTTTTGGAGTTATGATTATAAACCTTTCATATTTAGGTTTACAGTCACACTGTTATATTGAATAAAAAAACTAACTTGTGTCTTTAGAAACCTTACAAAAGATCATTTTTCTAGTACTACTAACAAAAATACATATCTCTAGGCATTATTAGCCATTTTGCATGTGTTGTTTAGAAGTTATGTTTGAATACATTTTTATTTCTTTTTTCGCATTATCTCAGGATTCTAAGAACATTATAGTCATATTGAGTAAAAAACTACTTTTTGCATTTGCAAGATTTAAAAAAGCATATGTTTCCAGTAAAACTCCCAAAGATGCATTATTTCAGGCATTATTAGCCATTTTCCATGTGTGGTGTAGGAGTTATGTTTAAATAACTGTCATATTGAGTGTTACAGTATACAGTCATATTGAGTAATACCTCATTTTTGTATTTGCAAACCATAGAAAAACAACTGTATCTAGTAAAACTCACATGTATTCAATATCACAGGCATTTTTAGACACTTTGCACGTTTGGATTAGGAATTATGTTGGAATACATTTTTATTGCTTTATTCGCATTATCTCAGGATTCTAAGTACATTACTGTCAAATTGAGTAAAACATTACTTTTTGTTTTTGCAAACGGTACCAAATATTTTTTTTCAGGGAAACTCTCAAAGATGCATTTCTTCAGGCATTATTAGACATATTGCATGTGTATTTTTGGAGTTATGTTTCATAAACTGACATTTTGAGTTTGACCAATATGAGGCCAGTAAAACCTGATTTTTGTATTTTTGAACCTTTCCAAAATACCTGATTCAGGTCAAACTCACATAAATTCAATATTACAGGCTTTTTTAGACAAAGTTCATGTTTGGTTTTGGAGTTATGATTATAAACCTTTCATGTTTAGGTTGACAGTCACACTGTTATATTGAATAAAAAAACTAACTTGTGTCTTTAGAAACCTTACAAAAGATCATTTTTCTAGTACTACTAACAAAAATACATATCTCTAGGCATTATTAGCCATTTTGCATGTGTTGTTTAGAAGTTATGTTTGAATACATTTTTATTGCTTTTTTTCGCATTATCTCAGGATTCTAAGAACATTATCGTCATATTGAGTAAAAAACTACTTTTTGCATTTGCAAGATTTAAAAAAGCATATGTTTCGAGTAAAACTCCCAAAGATGCATTATTTCAGGCATTATTAGCCATTTTCCATGTGTGGTGTAGGAGTTATGTTTAAATAACTGTCATATTGAGTGTTACAGTATACAGTCATACTGAGTAATACCTCATTTTTGTATTTGCAAACCATAGAAAAACAACTGTATCAGGTAAAACTCACATGTATTCAATATCACAGGCATTTTAGACACTTTGCACGTTTGGATTAGGAATTATGTTGGAATACATTTTTATTGCTTTATTTGCATTATCTCAGGATTCTAAGTACATTACTGTCAAATTGAGTAAAACATTACTTTTTGTTTTTGCAAATGGTACCAAATGTTTTTTTTTTCAGGGAAACTCTCAAAGATGCATTTCTTCAGGCATTATTAGACCTATTGCATGTGTATTTTTGGAGTTATGTTTCATAAACTGACATTTTGAGTTTGACCAATATGAGGCCAGTAAAACCTGATTTTTGTATTTTTGAACCTTTCCAAAATACCTGATTCAGGTCAAACTCACATAAATTCATTATTACAGGCTTTTTTAGACAAAGTTCATGTTTGGTTTTGGAGTTATGATTATAAACCTTTCATGTTTAGGTTGACAGTCACACTGTTATATTGAATAAAAAAACTAACTTGTGTCTTTAGAAACCTTACAAAAGATCATTTTTCTAGTACTACTAACAAAAATACATATCTCTAGGCATTATTAGCCATTTTGCATGTGTTGTTTAGAAGTTATGTTTGAATACATTTTTATTGCTTTTTTCGCATTATCTCAGGATTCTAAGAACACTATAGTCATATTGAGTAAAAAACTACTTTTTGCATTTGCAAGATTTAAAAAAGCATATGTTTCGAGTAAAACTCCCAAAGATGCATTATTTCAGGCATTATTTGCCATTTTCCATGTGTGATGTAGGAGTTATGTTTAAATAACTGTCATATTGAGTGTTACAGTATACAGTCATATTGAGTAATACCTCATTTTTGTATTTGCAAACCATAGAAAAACAACTGTATCTAGTAAAACTCACATGTATTCAATATCATAGGCATTTTTAGACACTTTGCACGTTTGGATTAGGAATTATGTTGGAATACATTTTTATTGCTTTATTCGCATTATCTCAGGATTCTAAGTACATTACTGTCAAATTGAGTAAAACATTACTTTTTGTTTTTGCAAACGGTACCAAATGTTTTTTTTTCAGGGAAACTCTCAAAGATGCATTTCTTCAGGCATTATTAGACATATTGCATGTGTATTTTTGGAGTTATGTTTCATAAACTGACATTTTGAGTTTGACCAATATGAGGCCAGTAAAACCTGATTTTTGTATTTTTTAACCTTTCCAAAATACCTGATTCAGGTCAAACTCACATAAATTCAATATTACAGGCTTTTTTAGACAAAGTTCATGTTTGGTTTTGGAGTTATGATTATAAACCTTTCATGTATAGGTTGACAGTCACACTGTTATATTGAATAACAAAACTAACTTGTGTCTTTAGAAACCTTACAAAAGATCATTTTTCTAGTACTACTAACAAAAATACATATCTCTAGGCATTATTTGCCATTTTGCATGTGTTGTTTAGAAGTTATGTTTGAATACATTTTTATTGCTTTTTTCGCATTATCTCAGGATTCTAAGAACATTATAGTCATATTGAGTAAAAAACTACTTTTTGCATTTGCAAGATTTAAAAAAGCATATGTTTCGAGTAAAACTCCCAAAGATGCATTATTTCAGGCATTATTAGCCATTTTCCATGTGTGGTGTAGGAGTTATGTTTAAATAACTGTCATATTGAGTGTTACAGTATACAGTCATATTGAGTAATACCTCATTTTTGTATTTGCAAACCATAGAAAAACAACTGTATCTAGTAAAACTCACATGTATTCAATATCACAGGCATTTTAGACACTTTGCACGTTTGGATTAGGAATTATGTTGGAATACATTTTTATTGCTTTATTCGCATTATCTCAGGATTCTAAGTACATTACAGTCAAATTGAGTAAAACATTACTTTTTGTTTTTGCAAACGGCACCAAAAGTTTTTTTTTCAGGGAAACTCTCAAAGATGCATTTCTTCAGGCATTATTAGACATATTGCATGTGTATTTTTGGAGTTATGTTTCATAAACTGACATTTTGAGTTTGACCAATATGAGGCCAGTAAAACCTGATTTTTGTATTTTTGAACCTTTCCAAAATACCTGATTCAGGTCAAACTCACATAAATTCAATATTACAGGCTTTTTTAGACAAAGTTCATGTTTGGTTTTGGAGTTATGATTATAAACCTTTCATGTTTAGGTTGACAGTCACACTGTTATATTGAATAAAAAAACTAACTTGTGTCTTTAGAAACCTTACAAAAGATCATTTTTCTAGTACTACTAACAAAAATACATATCTCTAGGCATTATTAGCCATTTTGCATGTGTTGTTTAGAAGTTATGTTTGAATACATTTTTATTGCTTTTTTCGCATTATCTCAAGATTCTAAGAACATTATAGTCATATTGAGTAAAAAACTACTTTTTGCATTTGCAAGATTTAAAAAAGCATATGTTTCGAGTAAAACTCCCAAAGATGCATTATTTCAGGCATTATTTGCCATTTTCCATGTGTGGTGTAGGAGTTATGTTTAAATAACTGTCATATTGAGTGTTACAGTATACAGTCATATTGAGTAATACCTCATTTTTGTATTTGCAAACCATAGAAAAACAACTGTATCTAGTAAAACAAACATGTATTCAATATCACAGGCATTTTAGACACTTTGCACGTTTGGATTAGGAATTATGTTGGAGTACATTTTTATTGCTTTATTCGCATTATCTCAGGATTCTAAGTACATTACTGTCAAATTGAGTAAAACATTACTTTTTGTTTTTGCAAACGGTACCAAAAGTTTTTTTTTCAGGGAAACTCTCAAAGATGCATTTCTTCAGGCATTATTAGACATATTGCATGTGTATTTTTGGAGTTATGTTTCATAAACTGACATTTTGAGTTTGACCAATATGAGGACAGTAAAACCTGATTTTTGTATTTTTGAACCTTTCCAAAATACCTGATTCAGGTCAAACTCACATAAATTCAATATTACAGGCTTTTTTAGACAAAGTTCATGTTTGGTTTTGGAGTTATGATTATAAACCTTTCATGTTTAGGTTGACAGTCACACTGTTATATTGAATAAAAAAACTAACTTTTGTCTTTAGAAACCTTACAAAAGATCATTTTTCTAGTACTACTAACACAAATACATATCTCTAGGCATTATTAGCTATTTTGCATGTATTGTTTAGAAATTATGTTTGAATACATTTTTATTGCTTTTTTCGCATTATCTCAGGATTCTAAGAACGTTATAGTCATATTGAGTAAAAAACTACTTTTTGCATTTGCAAGATTTAAAAAAGCATATGTTTCGAGTAAAACTCCCAAAGATGCATTATTTCAGGCATTATTAGCCATTTTCCATGTGTGGTGTAGGAGTTATGTTTAAATAACTGTCATATTGAGTGTTACAGTATACAGTCATATTGAGTAATACCTCATTTTTGTATTTGCAAACCATAGAAAAACAACTGTATCTAGTAAAACTCACATGTATTCAATATCATAGGCATTTTTAGACACTTTGCACGTTTGGATTAGGAATTATGTTGGAATACATTTTTATTGCTTTATTCGCATTATCTCAGGATTCTAAGTACATTACTGTCAAATTGAGTAAAACATTACTTTTTGTTTTTGCAAACGGTACCAAATATTTTTTTTTCAGGAAAACTCTCAAAGATACATTTCTTCAGGCATTATTAGACATATTGCATGTGTATTTTTGGAGTTATGTTTCATAAACTGACATTTTGAGTTTGACCAATATGAGGCCAGTAAAACCTGATTTTTGTATTTTTGAACCTTTCCAAAATACCTGAATCAGGTCAAACTCACATAAATTCAATATTACAGGCTTTTTTAGACAAAGTTCATGTTTGGTTTTGGAGTTATGATTATAAACCTTTCATATTTAGTTTGACAGTCACACTGTTTTATTGAATAAAAAAACTAACTTGTGTCTTTAGAAACCTTACAAAAGATCATTTTTCTAGTACTACTAACAAAAATACATATCTCTAGGCATTATTAGCCATTTTGCATGTGTTGTTTAGAAGTTATGTTTGAATACATTTTTATTGCTTTTTTCGCATTATCTCAGGATTCTAAGAACATTATAGTCATATTGAGTAAAAAACTACTTTTTGCATTTGCAAGATTTAAAAAAGCATATGTTTCGAGTAAAACTCCCAAAGATGCATTATTTCAGGCATTATTAGCCATTTTCCATGTGTGGTGTAGGAGTTATGTTTAAATAACTGTCATATTGAGTGTTACAGTATACAGTCATATTGAGTAATACCTCATTTTTGTATTTGCAAACCATAGAAAAACAACTGTATCTAGTAAAACTCACATGTATTCAATATCACAGGCATTTTAGACACTTTGCACGTTTGGATTAGGAATTATGTTGGAATACATTTTTATTGCTTTATTCGCATTATCTCAGGATTCTAAGTACATTACAGTCAAATTGAGTAAAACATTACTTTTTGTTTTTGCAAACGGCACCAAAAGTTTTTTTTCAGGGAAACTCTCAAAGATGCATTTCTTCAGGCATTATTAGACATATTGCATGTGTATTTTTGGAGTTATGTTTCATAAACTGACATTTTGAGTTTGACCAATATGAGGCCAGTAAAACCTGATTTTTGTATTTTTGAACCTTTCCAAAATACCTGATTCAGGTCAAACTCACATAAATTCAATATTACAGGCTTTTTTAGACAAAGTTCATGTTTGGTTTTGGAGTTATGATTATAAACCTTTCATGTTTAGGTTGACAGTCACACTGTTATATTGAATAAAAAAACTAACTTGTGTCTTTAGAAACCTTACAAAAGATCATTTTTCTAGTACTACTAACAAAAATACATATCTCTAGGCATTATTAGCCATTTTGCATGTGTTGTTTAGAAGTTATGTTTGAATACATTTTTATTGCTTTTTTCGCATTATCTCAGGATTCTAAGAACATTATAGTCATATTGAGTAAAAAACTACTTTTTGCATTTGCAAGATTTAAAAAAGCATATGTTTCGAGTAAAACTCCCAAAGATGCATTATTTCAGGCATTATTTGCCATTTTCCATGTGTGGTGTAGGAGTTATGTTTAAATAACTGTCATATTGAGTGTTACAGTATACAGTCATATTGAGTAATACCTCATTTTTGTATTTGCAAACCATAGAAAAACAACTGTATCTAGTAAAACAAACATGTATTCAATATCACAGGCATTTTAGACACTTTGCACGTTTGGATTAGGAATTATGTTGGAGTACATTTTTATTGCTTTATTCGCATTATCTCAGGATTCTAAGTACATTACTGTCAAATTGAGTAAAACATTACTTTTTGTTTTTGCAAACGGTACCAAAAGTTTTTTTTTTCAGGGAAACTCTCAAAGATGCATTTCTTCAGGCATTATTAGACATATTGCATGTGTATTTTTGGAGTTATGTTTCATAAACTGACATTTTGAGTTTGACCAATATGAGGACAGTAAAACCTGATTTTTGTATTTTTGAACCTTTCCAAAATACCTGATTCAGGTCAAACTCACATAAATTCAATATTACAGGCTTTTTTAGACAAAGTTCATGTTTGGTTTTGGAGTTATGATTATAAACCTTTCATGTTTAGGTTGACAGTCACACTGTTATATTGAATAAAAAAACTAACTTGTGTCTTTAGAAACCTTACAAAAGATCATTTTTCTAGTACTACTAACACAAATACATATCTCTAGGAATTATTAGCTATTTTGCATGTATTGTTTAGAAATTATGTTTGAATACATTTTTATTGCTTTTTTCGCATTATCTCAGGATTCTAAGAACGTTATAGTCATATTGAGTAAAAAACTACTTTTTGCATTTGCAAGATTTAAAAAAGCATATGTTTCGAGTAAAACTCCCAAAGATGCATTATTTCAGGCATTATTAGCCATTTTCCATGTGTGGTGTAGGAGTTATGTTTAAATAACTGTCATATTGAGTGTTACAGTATACAGTCATATTGAGTAATACCTCATTTTTGTATTTGCAAACCATAGAAAAACAACTGTATCTAGTAAAACTCACATGTATTCAATATCATAGGCATTTTTAGACACTTTGCACGTTTGGATTAGGAATTATGTTGGAATACATTTTTATTGCTTTATTCGCATTATCTCAGGATTCTAAGTACATTACTGTCAAATTGAGTAAAACATTACTTTTTGTTTTTGCAAACGGTACCAAATATTTTTTTTTCAGGAAAACTCTCAAAGATACATTTCTTCAGGCATTATTAGACATATTGCATGTGTATTTTTGGAGTTATGTTTCATAAACTGACATTTTGAGTTTGACCAATATGAGGCCAGTAAAACCTGATTTTTGTATTTTTGAACCTTTCCAAAATACCTGAATCAGGTCAAACTCACATAAATTCAACATTACAGGCTTTTTTAGACAAAGTTCATGTTTGGTTTTGGAGTTATGATTATAAACCTTTCATATTTAGTTTGACAGTCACACTGTTATATTGAATAAAAAAACTAACTTGTGTCTTTAGAAACCTTACAAAAGATCATTTTTCTAGTACTACTAACAAAAATACATATCTCTAGGCATTATTAGCCATTTTGCATGTGTTGTTTAGAAGTTATGTTTGAATACATTTTTATTGCTTTTTTCGCATTATCTCAGGATTCTAAGAACATTATAGTCATATTGAGTAAAAAACTACTTTTTGCATTTGCAAGATTTAAAAAAGCATATGTTTCGAGTAAAACTCCCAAAGATGCATTATTTCAGGCATTATTAGCCATTTTCCATGTGTGGTGTAGGAGTTATGTTTAAATAACTGTCATATTGAGTGTTACAGTATACAGTCATATTGAGTAATACCTCATTTTTGTATTTGCAAACCATAGAAAAACAACTGTATCTAGTAAAACTCACATGTATTCAATATCATAGGCATTTTTAGACACTTTGCACGTTTGGATTAGGAATTATGTTGGAATACATTTTTATTGCTTTATTCGCATTATCTCAGGATTCTAAGTACATTACTGTCAAATTGAGTAAAAACATTACTTTTTGATTTTGCAAACGGTACCAAATATTTTTTTTTCAGGGAAACTCTCAAAGATGCATTTCTTCAGGCATTATTAGACATATTGCATGTGTATTTTTGGAGTTATGTTTCATAAACTGACATTTTGAGTTTGACCAATATGAGGCCAGTAAAACCTGATTTTTGTATTTTTGAACCTTTCCAAAATACCTGATTCAGGTCAAACTCACATAAATTCAATATTACAGGCTTTTTTAGACAAAGTTCATGTTTGGTTTTGGAGTTATGAATATAAACCTTTCATGTTTAGGTTGACAGTCACACTGTTATATTGAATAAAAAAACTAACTTGTGTCTTTAGAAACCTTACAAAAGATCATTTTTCTAGTACTACTAACAAAAATACATATCTCTAGGCATTATTAGCCATTTTGCATGTGTTGTTTAGAAGTTATGTTTGAATACATTTTTATTGCTTTTTTCGCATTATCTCAGGATTCTAAGAACATTATCGTCATATTGAGTAAAAAACTACTTTTTGCATTTGCAAGATTTAAAAAAGCATATGTTTCGAGTAAAACTCCCAAAGATGCATTATTTCAGGCATTATTAGCCATTTTCCATGTGTGGTGTAGGAGTTATGTTTAAATAACTGTCATATTGAGTGTTACAGTATACAGTCATATTGAGTAATACCTCATTTTTGTATTTGCAAACCATAGAAAAACAACTGTATCTAGTAAAACTCACATGTATTCAATATCACAGGCATTTTAGACACTTTGCACGTTTGGATTAGGAATTATGTTGGAATACATTTTTATTGCTTTATTCGCATTATCTCAGGATTCTAAGTACATTACTGTCAAATTGAGTAAAACATTACTTTTTGTTTTTGCAAATGGTACCAAATGTTTTTTTTTCAGGGAAACTCTCAAAGATGCATTTCTTCAGGCATTATTAGACCTATTGCATGTGTATTTTTGGAGTTATGTTTCATAAACTGACATTTTGAGTTTGACCAATATGAGGCCAGTAAAACCTGATTTTTGTATTTTTGAACCTTTCCAAAATACCTGATTCAGGTCAAACTCACATAAATTCATTATTACAGGCTTTTTTAGACAAAGTTCATGTTTGGTTTTGGAGTTATGATTATAAACCTTTCATGTTTAGGTTGACAGTCACACTGTTATATTGAATAAAAAAACTAACTTGTGTCTTTAGAAACCTTACAAAAGATCATTTTTCTAGTACTACTAACAAAAATACATATCTCTAGGCATTATTAGCCATTTTGCATGTGTTGTTTAGAAGTTATGTTTGAATACATTTTTATTGCTTTTTTCGCATTATCTCAGGATTCTAAGAACACTATAGTCATATTGAGTAAAAAACTACTTTTTGCATTTGCAAGATTTAAAAAAGCATATGTTTCGAGTAAAACTCCCAAAGATGCATTATTTCAGTCATTATTTGCCATTTTCCATGTGTGATGTAGGAGTTATGTTTAAATAACTGTCATATTGAGTGTTACAGTATACAGTCATATTGAGTAATACCTCATTTTTGTATTTGCAAACCATAGAAAAACAACTGTATCTAGTAAAACTCACATGTATTCAATATCATAGGCATTTTTAGACACTTTGCACGTTTGGATTAGGAATTATGTTGGAATACATTTTTATTGCTTTATTCGCATTATCTCAGGATTCTAAGTACATTACTGTCAAATTGAGTAAAACATTACTTTTTGTTTTTGCAAACGGTACCAAATGTTTTTTTTTCAGGGAAACTCTCAAAGATGCATTTCTTCAGGCATTATTAGACATATTGCATGTGTATTTTTGGAGTTATGTTTCATAAACTGACATTTTGAGTTTGACCAATATGAGGCCAGTAAAACCTGATTTTTGTATTTTTTAACCTTTCCAAAATACCTGATTCAGGTCAAACTCACATAAATTCAATATTACAGGCTTTTTTAGACAAAGTTCATGTTTGGTTTTGGAGTTATGATTATAAACCTTTCATGTATAGGTTGACAGTCACACTGTTATATTGAATAAAAAAACTAACTTGTGTCTTTAGAAACCTTACAAAAGATCATTTTTCTAGTACTACTAACAAAAATACATATCTCTAGGCATTATTTGCCATTTTGCATGTGTTGTTTAGAAGTTACGTTTGAATACATTTTTATTGCTTTTTTCGCATTATCTCAGGATTCTAAGAACATTATAGTCATATTGAGTAAAAAACTACTTTTTGCATTTGCAAGATTTAAAAAAGCA
The DNA here is from genome assembly GCF_033978795.1 of Nerophis ophidion. Taxonomy (NCBI): domain Eukaryota; kingdom Metazoa; phylum Chordata; class Actinopteri; order Syngnathiformes; family Syngnathidae; genus Nerophis; species Nerophis ophidion. Next base: position 20,383,718 of record NC_084636.1, read on the forward strand.
TATGTTTCGAGTAAAACTCCCAAAGATGCATTATTTCAGGCATTATTAGCCATTTTCCATGTGTGGTGTAGGAGTTATGTTTAAATAACTGTCATATTGAGTGTTACAGTATACAGTCATATTGAGTAATACCTCATTTTAGTATTTGCAAACCATAGAAAAACAACTGTATCTAGTAAAACTCACATGTATTCAATATCACAGGCATTTTTAGACACTTTGCACGTTTGGATTAGGAGTTATGTTGGAATACATTTTTATTGCTTTATTCGCATTATCTCAGGATTCTAAGTACATAACTGTCAAATTGAGTAAAACATTACTTTTTCTAGTACTACTAACAAAAATACATATCTCTAGGCATTATTAGCCATTTTGCATGTGTTGTTTAGAAATTATGTTTGAATACATTTTTATTGCTTTTTTCGCATTATCTCAGGATTCTAAGAACGTTATAGTCATATTGAGTAAAAAACTACTTTTTGCATTTGCAAGATTTAAAAAAGCATATGTTTCGAGTAAAACTCCCAAAGATGCATTATTTCAGGCATTATTAGCCATTTTCCATGTGTGGTGTAGGAGTTATGTTTAAATAACTGTCATATTGAGTGTTACAGTATACAGTCATATTGAGTAATACCTCATTTTTGTATTTGCAAACCATAGAAAAACAACTGTATCTAGTAAAACTCACATGTATTCAATATCATAGGCATTTTTAGACACTTTGCACGTTTGGATTAGGAATTATGTTGGAATACATTTTTATTGCTTTATTCGCATTATCTCAGGATTCTAAGTACATTACTGTCAAATTGAGTAAAACATTACTTTTTGTTTTTGCAAACGGTACCAAATATTTTTTTTTCAGGAAAACTCTCAAAGATACATTTCTTCAGGCATTATTAGACATATTGCATGTGTATTTTTGGAGTTATGTTTCATAAACTGACATTTTGAGTTTGACCAATATGAGGCCAGTAAAACCTGATTTTTGTATTTTTGAACCTTTCCAAAATACCTGATTCAGGTCAAACTCACATAAATTCAATATTACAGGCTTTTTTAGACAAAGTTCATGTTTGGTTTTGGAGTTATGATTATAAACCTTTCATATTTAGTTTGACAGTCACACTGTTATATTGAATAAAAAAAACTAACTTGTGTCTTTAGAAACCTTACAAAAGATAATTTTTCTAGTACTACTAACAAAAATACATATCTCTAGGCATTATTAGCCATTTTGCATGTGTTTAGAAGTTATGTTTGAATACATTTTTATTGCTTTTTTCGCATTATCTCAGGATTCTAAGAACATTATAGTCATATTGAGTAAAAAACTACTTTTTGCATTTGCAAGATTTAAAAAAGCATATGTTTCGAGTAAAACTCCCAAAGATGCATTATTTCAGGCATTATTAGCCATTTTCCATGTGTGGTGTAGGAGTTATGTTTAAATAACTGTCATATTGAGTGTTACAGTATACAGTCATATTGAGTAATACCTCATTTTTGTATTTGCAAACCATAGAAAAACAACTGTATCTAGTAAAACTCACATGTATTCAATATCACAGGCATTTTAGACACTTTGCACGTTTGGATTAGGAATTATGTTGGAATACATTTTTATTGCTTTATTCGCATTATCTCAGGATTCTAAGTACATTACTGTCAAATTGAGTAAAACATTACTTTTTGTTTTTGCAAACGGTACCAAAAGTTTTTTTTTCAGGGAAACTCTCAAAGATGCATTTCTTCAGGCATTATTAGACATATTGCATGTGTATTTTTGGAGTTATGTTTCATAAACTGACATTTTGAGTTTGACCAATATGAGGCCAGTAAAACCTGATTTTTGTATTTTTGAACCTTTCCAAAATACCTGATTCAGGTCAAACTCACATAAATTCATTATTACAGGCTTTTTTAGACAAAGTTCATGTTTGGTTTTGGAGTTATGATTATAAACCTTTCATGTTTAGGTTGACAGTCACACTGTTATATTGAATAAAAAAACTAACTTGTGTCTTTAGAAACCTTACAAAAGATCATTTTTCTAGTACTACTAACAAAAATACATATCTCTAGGCATTATTAGCCATTTTGCATGTGTTGTTTAGAAGTTATGTTTGAATACATTTTTATTGCTTTTTTCGCATTATCTCAGGATTCTAAGAACACTATAGTCATATTGAGTAAAAAACTACTTTTTGCATTTGCAAGATTTAAAAAAGCATATGTTTCGAGTAAAACTCCCAAAGATGCATTATTTCAGTCATTATTTGCCATGTTCCATGTGTGATGTAGGAGTTATGTTTAAATAACTGTCATATTGAGTGTTACAGTATACAGTCATATTGGGTAATACCTCATTTTTGTATTTGCAAACCATAGAAAAACAACTGTATCTAGTAAAACTCACATGTATTCAATATCATAGGCATTTTTAGACACTTTGCACGTTTGGATTAGGAATTATGTTGGAATACATTTTTATTGCTTTATTCGCATTATCTCAGGATTCTAAGTACATTACTGTCAAATTGAGTAAAACATTACTTTTTGTTTTTGCAAACGGTACCAAATGTTTTTTTTTCAGGGAAACTCTCAAAGATGCATTTCTTCAGGCATTATTAGACATATTGCATGTGTATTTTTGGAGTTATGTTTCATAAACTGACATTTTGAGTTTGACCAATATGAGGCCAGTAAAACCTGATTTTTGTATTTTTGAACCTTTCCAAAATACCTGATTCAGGTCAAACTCACATAAATTCAATATTACAGGCTTTTTTAGACAAAGTTCATGTTTGGTTTTGGAGTTATGATTATAAACCTTTCATGTATAGGTTGACAGTCACACTGTTATATTGAATAAAAAAACTAACTTGTGTCTTTAGAAACCTTACAAAAGATCATTTTTCTAGTACTACTAACAAAAATACATATCTCTAGGCATTATTTGCCATTTTGCATGTGTTGTTTAGAAGTTATGTTTGAATACATTTTTATTGCTTTTTTCGCATTATCTCAGGATTCTAAGAACATTATAGTCATATTGAGTAAAAAACTACTTTTTGCATTTGCAAGATTTAAAAAAGCATATGTTTCGAGTAAAACTCCCAAAGATGCATTATTTCAGGCATTATTAGCCATTTTCCATGTGTGGTGTAGGAGTTATGTTTAAATAACTGTCATATTGAGTGTTACAGTATACAGTCATATTGAGTAATACCTCATTTTAGTATTTGCAAACCATAGAAAAACAACTGTATCTAGTAAAACTCACATGTATTCAATATCACAGGCATTTTTAGACACTTTGCACGTTTGGATTAGGAGTTATGTTGGAATACATTTTTATTGCTTTATTCGCATTATCTCAGGATTCTAAGTACATAACTGTCAAATTGAGTAAAACATTACTTTTTCTAGTACTACTAACAAAAATACATATCTCTAGGCATTATTAGCCATTTTGCATGTGTTGTTTAGAAATTATGTTTGAATACATTTTTATTGCTTTTTTCGCATTATCTCAGGATTCTAAGAACGTTATAGTCATATTGAGTAAAAAACTACTTTTTGCATTTGCAATATTTAAAAAAGCATATGTTTCGAGTAAAACTCCCAAAGATGCATTATTTCAGGCATTATTAGCCATTTTCCATGTGTGGTGTAGGAGTTATGTTTAAATAACTGTCATATTGAGTGTTACAGTATACAGTCATATTGAGTAATACCTCATTTTTGTATTTGCAAACCATAGAAAAACAACTGTATCTAGTAAAACTCACATGTATTCAATATCATAGGCATTTTTAGACACTTTGCACGTTTGGATTAGGAATTATGTTGGAATACATTTTTATTGCTTTATTCGCATTATCTCAGGATTCTAAGTACATTACTGTCAAATTGAGTAAAACATTACTTTTTGTTTTTGCAAACGGTACCAAATATTTTTTTTTCAGGAAAACTCTCAAAGATACATTTCTTCAGGCATTATTAGACATATTGCATGTGTATTTTTGGAGTTATGTTTCATAAACTGACATTTTGAGTTTGACCAATATGAGGCCAGTAAAACCTGATTTTTGTATTTTTGAACCTTTCCAAAATACCTGATTCAGGTCAAACTCACATAAATTCAATATTACAGGCTTTTTTAGACAAAGTTCATGTTTGGTTTTGGAGTTATGATTATAAACCTTTCATATTTAGTTTGACAGTCACACTGTTATATTGAATAAAAAAACTAACTTGTGTCTTTAGAAACCTTACAAAAGATCATTTTTCTAGTACTACTAACAAAAATACATATCTCTAGGCATTATTAGCCATTTTGCATGTGTTGTTTAGAAGTTATGTTTGAATACATTTTTATTGCTTTTTTCGCATTATCTCAGGATTCTAAGAACATTATAGTCATATTGAGTAAAAAACTACTTTTTGCATTTGCAAGATTTAAAAAAGCATATGTTTCGAGTAAAACTCCCAAAGATGCATTATTTCAGGCATTATTAGCCATTTTCCATGTGTGGTGTAGGAGTTATGTTTAAATAACTGTCATATTGAGTGTTACAGTATACAGTCATATTGAGTAATACCTCATTTTTGTATTTGCAAACCATAGAAAAACAACTGTATCTAGTAAAACTCACATGTATTCAATATCACAGGCATTTTAGACACTTTGCACGTTTGGATTAGGAATTATGTTGGAATACATTTTTATTGCTTTATTCGCATTATCTCAGGATTCTAAGTACATTACTGTCAAATTGAGTAAAACATTACTTTTTGTTTTTGCAAACGGTACCAAAAGTTTTTTTTTCAGGGAAACTCTCAAAGATGCATTTCTTCAGGCATTATTAGACATATTGCATGTGTATTTTTGGAGTTATGTTTCATAAACTGACATTTTGAGTTTGACCAATATGAGGCCAGTAAAACCTGATTTTTGTATTTTTGAACCTTTCCAAAATACCTGATTCAGGTCAAACTCACATAAATTCATTATTACAGGCTTTTTTAGACAAAGTTCATGTTTGGTTTTGGAGTTATGATTATAAACCTTTCATGTTTAGGTTGACAGTCACACTGTTATATTGAATAAAAAAACTAACTTGTGTCTTTAGAAACCTTACAAAAGATCATTTTTCTAGTACTACTAACAAAAATACATATCTCTAGGCATTATTAGCCATTTTGCATGTGTTGTTTAGAAGTTATGTTTGAATACATTTTTATTGCTTTTTTCGCATTATCTCAGGATTCTAAGAACATTATAGTCGTATTGAGTAAAAAACTACTTTTTGCATTTGCAAGATTTAAAAAAGCATATGTTTCGAGTAAAACTCCCAAAGATGCATTATTTCAGGCATTATTTGCCATTTTCCATGTGTGGTGTAGGAGTTATGTTTAAATAACTGTCATATTGAGTGTTACAGTATACAGTCATATTGAGTAATACCTCATTTTTGTATTTGCAAACCATAGAAAAACAACTGTATCTAGTAAAACTCACATGTATTCAATATCATAGGCATTTTTAGACACTTTGCACGTTTGGATTAGGAATTATGTTGGAATACATTTTTATTGCTTTATTCGCATTATCTCAGGATTCTAAGTACATTACTGTCAAATTGAGTAAAACATTACTTTTTGTTTTTGCAAACGGTACCAAATGTTTTTTTTTCAGGGAAACTCTCAAAGATGCATTTCTTCAGGCATTATTAGACATATTGCATGTGTATTTTTGGAGTTATGTTTCATAAACTGACATTTTGAGTTTGACCAATATGAGGCCAGTAAAACCTGATTTTTGTATTTTTTAACCTTTCCAAAATACCTGATTCAGGTCGAACTCACATAAATTCAATATTACAGGCTTTTTTAGACAAAGTTCATGTTTGGTTTTGGAGTTATGATTATAAACCTTTCATGTATAGGTTGACAGTCACACTGTTATATTGAATAAAAAAACTAACTTGTGTCTTTAGAAACCTTACAAAAGATCAGTTTTCTAGTACTACTAACAAAAATACATATCTCTAGGCATTATTTGCCATTTTGCATGTGTTGTTTAGAAGTTATGTTTGAATACATTTTTATTGCTTTTTTCGCATTATCTCAGGATTCTAAGAACATTATAGTCATATTGAGTAAAAAACTACTTTTTGCATTTGCAAGATTTAAAAAAGCATATGTTTCGAGTAAAACTCCCAAAGATGCATTATTTCAGGCATTATTAGCCATTTTCCATGTGTGGTGTAGGAGTTATGTTTAAATAACTGTCATATTGAGTGTTACAGTATACAGTCATATTGAGTAATACCTCATTTTTGTATTTGCAAACCATAGAAAAACAACTGTATCTAGTAAAACTCACATGTATTCAATATCATAGGCATTTTTAGACACTTTGCACGTTTGGATTAGGAATTATGTTGGAATACATTTTTATTGCTTTATTCGCATTATCTCAGGATTCTAAGTACATTACTGTCAAATTGAGTAAAACATTACTTTTTGTTTTTGCAAACGGTACCAAATATTTTTTTTTCAGGAAAACTCTCAAAGATACATTTCTTCAGGCATTATTAGACATATTGCATGTGTATTTTTGGAGTTATGTTTCATAAACTGACATTTTGAGTTTGACCAATATGAGGCCAGTAAAACCTGATTTTTGTATTTTTGAACCTTTCCAAAATACCTGATTCAGGTCAAACTCACATAAATTCAATATTACAGGCTTTTTTAGACAAAGTTCATGTTTGGTTTTGGAGTTATGATTATAAACCTTTCATATTTAGTTTGACAGTCACACTGTTATATTGAATAAAAAAACTAACTTGTGTCTTTAGAAACCTTACAAAAGATCATTTTTCTAGTACTACTAACAAAAATACATATCTCTAGGCATTATTAGCCATTTTGCATGTGTTGTTTAGAAGTTATGTTTGAATACATTTTTATTGCTTTTTTCGCATTATCTCAGGATTCTAAGAACATTATAGTCATATTGAGTAAAAAACTACTTTTTGCATTTGCAAGATTTAAAAAAGCATATGTTTCGAGTAAAACTCCCAAAGATGCATTATTTCAGGCATTATTAGCCATTTTCCATGTGTGGTGTAGGAGTTATGTTTAAATAACTGTCATATTGAGTGTTACAGTATACAGTCATATTGAGTAATACCTCATTTTTGTATTGGCAAACCATAGAAAAACAACTGTATCTAGTAAAACTCACATGTATTCAATATCACAGGCATTTTAGACACTTTGCACGTTTGGATTAGGAATTATGTTGGAATACATTTTTATTGCTTTATTCGCATTATCTCAGGATTCTAAGTACATTACTGTCAAATTGAGTAAAACATTACTTTTTGTTTTTGCAAACGGTACCAAAAGTTTTTTTTTCAGGGAAACTCTCAAAGATGCATTTCTTCAGGCATTATTAGACATATTGCATGTGTATTTTTGGAGTTATGTTTCATAAACTGACATTTTGAGTTTGACCAATATGAGGCCAGTAAAACCTGATTTTTGTATTTTTGAACCTTTCCAAAATACCTGATTCAGGTCAAACTCACATAAATTCATTATTACAGGCTTTTTTAGACAAAGTTCATGTTTGGTTTTGGAGTTATGATTATAAACCTTTCATGTTTAGGTTGACAGTCACACTGTTATATTGAATAAAAAAACTAACTTGTGTCTTTAGAAACCTTACAAAAGATCATTTTTCTAGTACTACTAACAAAAATACATATCTCTAGGCATTATTAGCCATTTTGCATGTGTTGTTTAGAAGTTATGTTTGAATACATTTTTATTGCTTTTTTCGCATTATCTCAGGATTCTAAGAACATTATAGTCGTATTGAGTAAAAAACTACTTTTTGCATTTGCAAGATTTAAAAAAGCATATGTTTCGAGTAAAACTCCCAAAGATGCATTATTTCAGGCATTATTTGCCATTTTCCATGTGTGGTGTAGGAGTTATGTTTAAATAACTGTCATATTGAGTGGTACAGTATACAGTCATATTGAGTAATACCTCATTTTTGTATTTGCAAACCATAGAAAAACAACTGTATCTAGTAAAACTCACATGTATTCAATATCATAGGCATTTTTAGACACTTTGCACGTTTGGATTAGGAATTATGTTGGAATACATTTTTATTGCTTTATTCGCATTATCTCAGGATTCTAAGTACATTACTGTCAAATTGAGTAAAACATTACTTTTTGTTTTTGCAAACGGTACCAAATGTTTTTTTTTCAGGGAAACTCTCAAAGATGCATTTCTTCAGGCATTATTAGACATATTGCATGTGTATTTTTGGAGTTATGTTTCATAAACTGACATTTTGAGTTTGACCAATATGAGGCCAGTAAAACCTGATTTTTGTATTTTTTAACCTTTCCAAAATACCTGATTCAGGTCGAACTCACATAAATTCAATATTACAGGCTTTTTTAGACAAAGTTCATGTTTGGTTTTGGAGTTATGATTATAAACCTTTCATGTATAGGTTGACAGTCACACTGTTATATTGAATAAAAAAACTAACTTGTGTCTTTAGAAACCTTACAAAAGATCATTTTTCTAGTACTACTAACAAAAATACATATCTCTAGGCATTATTAGCCATTTTGCATGTGTTGTTTAGAAGTTATGTTTGAATACATTTTTATTGCTTTTTTCGCATTATCTCAGGATTCTAAGAACATTATAGTCATATTGAGTAAAAAACTACTTTTTGCATTTGCAAGATTTAAAAAAGCATATGTTTCGAGTAAAACTCCCAAAGATGCATTATTTCAGGCATTATTAGCCATTTTCCATGTGTGGTGTAGGAGTTATGTTTAAATAACTGTCATATTGAGTGTTACAGTATACAGTCATATTGAGTAATACCTCATTTTAGTATTTGCAAACCATAGAAAAACAACTGTATCTAGTAAAACTCACATTTATTCAATATCACAGGCATTTTTAGACACTTTGCACGTTTGGATTAGGAGTTATGTTGGAATACATTTTTATTGCTTTATTCGCATTATCTCAGGATTCTAAGTACATAACTGTCAAATTGAGTAAAACATTACTTTTTGTTTTTGCAAACGGTACCAAATGTTTTTTTTCAGGAAAACTCTCAAAGATGCATTTCTTCAGGCATTATTAGACATATTGCATGTGTATTTTTGGAGTTATGTTTCATAAACTGACATTTTGAGTTTGACCAATATGAGGCCAGTAAAACCTGATTTTTGTATTTTTGAACCTTTCCAAAATACCTGATTCAGGTCAAACTCACATAAATTCAATATTACAGGCTTTTTTAGACAAAGTTCAGGTTTGGTTTTGGAGTTATGATTATAAACCTTTCATATTTAGGTTTACAGTCACACTGTTATATTGAATAAAAAAACTAACTTGTGTCTTTAGAAACCTTACAAAAGATCATTTTTCTAGTACTACTAACAAAAATACATATCTCTAGGCATTATTAGCCATTTTGCATGTGTTGTTTAGAAGTTATGTTTGAATACATTTTTATTGCTTTTTTCGCATTATCTCAGGATTCTAAGAACATTATTGTCATATTGAGTAAAAAACTACTTTTTGCATTTGCAAGATTTAAAAAAGCATATGTTTCCAGTAAAACTCCCAAAGATGCATTATTTCAGGCATTATTAGCCATTTTCCATGTGTGGTGTAGGAGTTATGTTTAAATAACTGTCATATTGAGTGTTACAGTATACAGTCATATTGAGTAATACCTCATTTTTGTATTTGCAAACCATAGAAAAACAACTGTATCTAGTAAAACAAACATGTATTCAATATCACAGGCATTTTAGACACTTTGCACGTTTGGATTAGGAATTATGTTGGAATACATTTTTATTGCTTTATTCGCATTATCTCAGGATTCTAAGTACATAACTGTCAAATTGAGTAAAACATTACTTTTTCTAGTACTACTAACAAAAATACATATCTCTAGGCATTATTAGCCATTTTGCATGTGTTGTTTAGAAATTATGTTTGAATACATTTTTATTGCTTTTTTCGCATTATCTCAGGATTCTAAGAACGTTATAGTCATATTGAGTAAAAAACTACTTTTTGCATTTGCAAGATTTAAAAAAGCATATGTTTCGAGTAAAACTCCCAAAGATGCATTATTTCAGGCATTATTTGCCATTTTCCATGTGTGGTGTAGGAGTTATGTTTAAATAACTGTCATATTGAGTGTTACAGTATACAGTCATATTGAGTAATACCTCATTTTTGTATTTGCAAACCATAGAAAAACAACTGTATCTAGTAAAACTCACATGTATTCAATATCACAGGCATTTTAGACACTTTGCACGTCTGGATTAGGAATTATGTTGGAATACATTTTTATTGCTTTATTCGCATTATCTCAGGATTCTAAGTACATTACTGTCAAATTGAGTAAAACATTACTTTTTGTTTTTGCAAACGGTACCAAAAGTTTTTTTTTCAGGGAAACTCTCAAAGATGCATTTCTTCAGGCATTATTAGACATATTGCATGTGTATTTTTGGAGTTATGTTTCATAAACTGACATTTTGAGTTTGACCAATATGAGGCCAGTAAAACCTGATTTTTGTATTTTTGAACCTTTCCAAAATACCTGATTCAGGTCAAACTCACATAAATTCATTATTACAGGCTTTTTTAGACAAAGTTCATGTTTGGTTTTGGAGTTATGATTATAAACCTTTCATGTTTAGGTTGACAGTCACACTGTTATATTGAATAAAAAAACTAACTTGTGTCTTTAGAAACCTTACAAAAGATCATTTTTCTAGTACTACTAACAAAAATACATATCTCTAGGCATTATTAGCCATTTTGCATGTGTTGTTTAGAAGTTATGTTTGAATACATTTTTATTGCTTTTTTCGCATTATCTCAGGATTCTAAGAACATTATAGTCGTATTGAGTAAAAAACTACTTTTTGCATTTGCAAGATTTAAAAAAGCATATGTTTCGAGTAAAACTCCCAAAGATGCATTATTTCAGGCATTATTTGCCATTTTCCATGTGTGGTGTAGGAGTTATGTTTAAATAACTGTCATATTGAGTGTTACAGTATACAGTCATATTGAGTAATACCTCATTTTTGTATTTGCAAACCATAGAAAAACAACTGTATCTAGTAAAACTCACATGTATTCAATATCATAGGCATTTTTAGACACTTTGCACGTTTGGATTAGGAATTATGTTGGAATACATTTTTATTGCTTTATTCGCATTATCTCAGGATTCTAAGTACATTACTGTCAAATTGAGTAAAACATTACTTTTTGTTTTTGCAAACGGTACCAAATGTTTTTTTTTCAGGGAAACTCTCAAAGATGCATTTCTTCAGGCATTATTAGACATATTGCATGTGTATTTTTGGAGTTATGTTTCATAAACTGACATTTTGAGTTTGACCAATATGAGGCCAGTAAAACCTGATTTTTGTATTTTTTAACCTTTCCAAAATACCTGATTCAGGTCGAACTCACATAAATTCAATATTACAGGCTTTTTTAGACAAAGTTCATGTTTGGTTTTGGAGTTATGATTATAAACCTTTCATGTATAGGTTGACAGTCACACTGTTATATTGAATAAAAAAACTAACTTGTGTCTTTAGAAACCTTACAAAAAATCATTTTTCTAGTACTACTAACAAAAATACATATCTCTAGGCATTATTTGCCATTTTGCATGTGTTGTTTAGAAGTTATGTTTGAATACATTTTTATTGCTTTTTTCGCATTATCTCAGGATTCTAAGAACATTATAGTCATATTGAGTAAAAAACTACTTTTTGCATTTGCAAGATTTAAAAAAGCATGTTTCGAGTAAAACTCCCAAAGATGCATTATTTCAGGCATTATTAGCCATTTTCCATGTGTGGTGTAGGAGTTATGTTTAAATAACTGTCATATTGAGTGTTACAGTATACAGTCATATTGAGTAATACCTCATTTTAGTATTTGCAAACCATAGAAAAACAACTGTATCTAGTAAAACTCACATGTATTCAATATCACAGGCATTTTTAGACACTTTGCACGTTTGGATTAGGAGTTATGTTGGAATACATTTTTATTGCTTTATTCGCATTATCTCAGGATTCTAAGTACATAACTGTCAAATTGAGTAAAACATTACTTTTTGTTTTTGCAAACGGTACCAAATGTTTTTTTTCAGGAAAACTCTCAAAGATGCATTTCTTCAGGCATTATTAGACATATTGCATGTGTATTTTTGGAGTTATGTTTCATAAACTGACATTTTGAGTTTGACCAATATGAGGCCAGTAAAACCTGATTTTTGTATTTTTGAACCTTTCCAAAATACCTGATTCAGGTCAAACTCACATAAATTCAATATTACAGGCTTTTTTAGACAAAGTTCAGGTTTGGTTTTGGAGTTATGATTATAAACCTTTCATATTTAGGTTTACAGTCACACTGTTATATTGAATAAAAAAACTAACTTGTGTCTTTAGAAACCTTACAAAAGATCATTTTTCTAGTACTACTAACAAAAATACATATCTCTAGGCATTATTAGCCATTTTGCATGTGTTGTTTAGAAGTTATGTTTGAATACATTTTTATTGCTTTTTTCGCATTATCTCAGGATTCTAAGAACATTATAGTCATATTGAGTAAAAAACTACTTTTTGCATTTGCAAGATTTAAAAAAGCATATGTTTCCAGTAAAACTCCCAAAGATGCATTATTTCAGGCATTATTAGCCATTTTCCATGTGTGGTGTAGGAGTTATGTTTAAATAACTGTCATATTGAGTGTTACAGTATACAGTCATATTGAGTAATACCTCATTTTTGTATTTGCAAACCATAGAAAAACAACTGTATCTAGTAAAACAAACATGTATTCAATATCACAGGCATTTTAGACACTTTGCACGTTTGGATTAGGAATTATGTTGGAGTACATTTTTATTGCTTTATTCGCATTATCTCAGGATTCTAAGTACATTACTGTCAAATTGAGTAAAACATTACTTTTTGTTTTTGCAAACGGTACCAAAAGTTTTTTTTTCAGGGAAACTCTCAAAGATGCATTTCTTCAGGCATTATTAGACATATTGCATGTGTATTTTTGGAGTTATGTTTCATAAACTGACATTTTGAGTTTGACCAATATGAGGCCAGTAAAACCTGATTTTTGTATTTTTGAACCTTTCCAAAATACCTGATTCAGGTCAAACTCACATAAATTCAATATTACAGGCTTTTTTAGACAAAGTTCATGTTTGGTTTTGGAGTTATGATTATAAACCTTTCATGTTTAGGTTGACAGTCACACTGTTATATTGAATAAAAAAACTAACTTGTGTCTTTAGAAACCTTACAAAAGATCATTTTTCTAGTACTACTAACACAAATACATATCTCTAGGCATTATTAGCTATTTTGCATGTATTGTTTAGAAATTATGTTTGAATACATTTTTATTGCTTTTTTCGCATTATATCAGGATTCTAAGAACGTTATAGTCATATTGAGTAAAAAACTACTTTTTGCATTTGCAAGATTTAAAAAAGCATATGTTTCGAGTAAAACTCCCAAAGATGCATTATTTCAGGCATTATTAGCCATTTTCCATGTGTGGTGTAGGAGTTATGTTTAAATAACTGTCATATTGAGTGTTACAGTATACAGTCATATTGAGTAATACCTCATTTTTGTATTTGCAAACCATAGAAAAACAACTGTATCTAGTAAAACTCACATGTATTCAATATCATAGGCATTTTTAGACACTTTGCACGTTTGGATTAGGAATTATGTTGGAATACATTTTTATTGCTTTATTCGCATTATCTCAGGATTCTAAGTACATTACTGTCAAATTGAGTAAAACATTACTTTTTGTTTTTGCAAACGGTACCAAATGTTTTTTTTTCAGGGAAACTCTCAAAGATGCATTTCTTCAGGCATTATTAGACATATTGCATGTGTATTTTTGGAGTTATGTTTCATAAACTGACATTTTGAGTTTGACCAATATGAGGCCAGTAAAACCTGATTTTTGTATTTTTGAACCTTTCCAAAATACCTGATTCAGGTCAAACTCACATAAATTCAATATTACAGGCTTTTTTAGACAAAGTTCAGGTTTGGTTTTGGAGTTATGATTATAAACCTTTCATATTTAGGTTTACAGTCACACTGTTATATTGAATAAAAAAACTAACTTGTGTCTTTAGAAACCTTACAAAAGATAATTTTTCTAGTACTACTAACAAAAATACATATCTCTAGGCATTATTAGCCATTTTGCATGTGTTGTTTAGAAGTTATGTTTGAATACATTTTTATTGCTTTTTTCGCATTATCTCAGGATTCTAAGAACATTATAGTCATATTGAGTAAAAAACTACTTTTTGCATTTGCAAGATTTAAAAAAGCATATGTTTCCAGTAAAACTCCCAAAGATGCATTATTTCAGGCATTATTAGCCATTTTCCATGTGTGGTGTAGGAGTTATGTTTAAATAACTGTCATATTGAGTGTTACAGTATACAGTCATATTGAGTAATACCTCATTTTTGTATTTGCAAACCATAGAAAAACAACTGTATCTAGTAAAACAAACATGTATTCAATATCACAGGCATTTTAGACACTTTGCACGTTTGGATTAGGAATTATGTTGGAGTGCATTTTTATTGCTTTATTCGCATTATCTCAGGATTCTAAGTACATTACTGTCAAATTGAGTAAAACATTACTTTTTGTTTTTGCAAACGGTACCAAAAGTTTTTTTTTCAGGGAAACTCTCAAAGATGCATTTCTTCAGGCATTATTAGACATATTGCATGTGTATTTTTGGAGTTATGTTTCATAAACTGACATTTTGAGTTTGACCAATATGAGGCCAGTAAAACCTGATTTTTGTATTTTTGAACCTTTCCAAAATACCTGATTCAGGTCAAACTCACATAAATTCAATATTACAGGCTTTTTTAGACAAAGTTCATGTTTGGTTTTGGAGTTATGATTATAAACCTTTCATGTTTAGGTTGACAGTCACACTGTTATATTGAATAAAAAAACTAACTTGTGTCTTTAGAAACCTTACAAAAGATCATTTTTCTAGTACTACTAACACAAATACATATCTCTAGGCATTATTAGCTATTTTGCATGTATTGTTTAGAAATTATGTTTGAATACATTTTTATTGCTTTTTTCGCATTATATCAGGATTCTAAGAACGTTATAGTCATATTGAGTAAAAAACTACTTTTTGCATTTGCAAGATTTAAAAAAGCATATGTTTCCAGTAAAACTCCCAAAGATGCATTATTTCAGGCATTATTAGCCATTTTCCATGTGTGGTGTAGGAGTTATGTTTAAATAACTGTCATATTGAGTGTTACAGTATACAGTCATATTGAGTAATACCTCATTTTTGTATTTGCAAACCATAGAAAAACAACTGTATCTAGTAAAACTCACATGTATTCAATATCATAGGCATTTTTAGACACTTTGCACGTTTGGATTAGGAATTATGTTGGAATACATTTTTATTGCTTTATTCGCATTATCTCAGGATTCTAAGTACATTACTGTCAAATTGAGTAAAACATTACTTTTTGTTTTTGCAAACGGTACCAAATATTTTTTTTTCAGGAAAACTCTCAAAGATACATTTCTTCAGGCATTATTAGACATATTGCATGTGTATTTTTGGAGTTATGTTTCATAAACTGACATTTTGAGTTTGACCAATATGAGGCCAGTAAAACCTGATTTTTGTATTTTTGAACCTTTCCAAAATACCTGAATCAGGTCAAACTCACATAAATTCAATATTACAGGCTTTTTTAGACAAAGTTCATGTTTGGTTTTGGAGTTATGATTATAAACCTTTCATATTTAGTTTGACAGTCACACTGTTATATTGAATAAAAAAACTAACTTGTGTCTTTAGAAACCTTACAAAAGATCATTTTTCTAGTACTACTAACAAAAATACATATCTCTAGGCATTATTAGCCATTTTGCATGTGTTGTTTAGAAGTTATGTTTGAATACATTTTTATTGCTTTTTTCGCATTATCTCAGGATTCTAAGAACATTATAGTCATATTGAGTAAAAAACTACTTTTTGCATTTGCAAGATTTAAAAAAGCATATGTTTCGAGTAAAACTCCCAAAGATGCATTATTTCAGGCATTATTAGCCATTTTCCATGTGTGGTGTAGGAGTTATGTTTAAATAACTGTCATATTGAGTGTTACAGTATACAGTCATATTGAGTAATACCTCATTTTTGTATTTGCAAACCATAGAAAAACAACTGTATCTAGTAAAACTCACATGTATTCAATATCACAGGCATTTTAGACACTTTGCACGTTTGGATTAGGAATTATGTTGGAATACATTTTTATTGCTTTATTCGCATTATCTCAGGATTCTAAGTACATTACTGTCAAATTGAGTAAAACATTACTTTTTGTTTTTGCAAACGGTACCAAAAGTTTTTTTTTCAGGGAAACTCTCAAAGATGCATTTCTTCAGGCATTATTAGACATATTGCATGTGTATTTTTGGAGTTATGTTTCATAAACTGACATTTTGAGTTTGACCAATATGAGGCCAGTAAAACCTGATTTTTGTATTTTTGAACCTTTCCAAAATACCTGATTCAGGTCAAACTCACATAAATTCAATATTACAGGCTTTTTTAGACAAAGTTCAGGTTTGGTTTTGGAGTTATGATTATAAACCTTTCATATTTAGGTTTACAGTCACACTGTTATATTGAATAAAAAAACTAACTTGTGTCTTTAGAAACCTTACAAAAGATCATTTTTCTAGTACTACTAACAAAAATACATATCTCTAGGCATTATTAGCCATTTTGCATGTGTTGTTTAGAAGTTATGTTTGAATACATTTTTATTGCTTTTTTCGCATTATCTCAGGATTCTAAGAACATTATAGTCATATTGAGTAAAAAACTACTTTTTGCATTTGCAAGATTTAAAAAAGCATATGTTTCCAGTAAAACTCCCAAAGATGCATTATTTCAGGCATTATTAGCCATTTTCCATGTGTGGTGTAGGAGTTATGTTTAAATAACTGTCATATTGAGTGTTACAGTATACAGTCATATTGAGTAATACCTCATTTTTGTATTTGCAAACCATAGAAAAACAACTGTATCTAGTAAAACAAACATGTATTCAATATCACAGGCATTTTAGACACTTTGCACGTTTGGATTAGGAATTATGTTGGAGTACATTTTTATTGCTTTATTCGCATTATCTCAGGATTCTAAGTACATTACTGTCAAATTGAGTAAAACATTACTTTTTGTTTTTGCAAACGGTACCAAAAGTTTTTTTTTCAGGGAAACTCTCAAAGATGCATTTCTTCAGGCATTATTAGACATATTGCATGTGTATTTTTGGAGTTATGTTTCATAAACTGACATTTTGAGTTTGACCAATATGAGGCCAGTAAAACCTGATTTTTGTATTTTTGAACCTTTCCAAAATACCTGATTCAGGTCAAACTCACATAAATTCAATATTACAGGCTTTTTTAGACAAAGTTCATGTTTGGTTTTGGAGTTATGATTATAAACCTTTCATGTTTAGGTTGACAGTCACACTGTTATATTGAATAAAAAAACTAACTTGTGTCTTTAGAAACCTTACAAAAGATCATTTTTCTAGTACTACTAACACAAATACATATCTCTAGGCATTATTAGCTATTTTGCATGTATTGTTTAGAAATTATGTTTGAATACATTTTTATTGCTTTTTTCGCATTATATCAGGATTCTAAGAACGTTATAGTCATATTGAGTAAAAAACTACTTTTTGCATTTGCAAGATTTAAAAAAGCATATGTTTCGAGTAAAACTCCCAAAGATGCATTATTTCAGGCATTATTAGCCATTTTCCATGTGTGGTGTAGGAGTTATGTTTAAATAACTGTCATATTGAGTGTTACAGTATACAGTCATATTGAGTAATACCTCATTTTTGTATTTGCAAACCATAGAAAAACAACTGTATCTAGTAAAACTCACATGTATTCAATATCATAGGCATTTTTAGACACTTTGCACGTTTGGATTAGGAATTATGTTGGAATACATTTTTATTGCTTTATTCGCATTATCTCAGGATTCTAAGTACATTACTGTCAAATTGAGTAAAACATTACTTTTTGTTTTTGCAAACGGTACCAAATATTTTTTTTTCAGGAAAACTCTCAAAGATACATTTCTTCAGGCATTATTAGACATATTGCATGTGTATTTTTGGAGTTATGTTTCATAAACTGACATTTTGAGTTTGACCAATATGAGGCCAGTAAAACCTGATTTTTGTATTTTTGAACCTTTCCAAAATACCTGAATCAGGTCAAACTCACATAAATTCAATATTACAGGCTTTTTTAGACAAAGTTCATGTTTGGTTTTGGAGTTATGATTATAAACCTTTCATATTTAGTTTGACAGTCACACTGTTATATTGAATAAAAAAACTAACTTGTGTCTTTAGAAACCTTACAAAAGATCATTTTTCTAGTACTACTAACAAAAATACATATCTCTAGGCATTATTAGCCATTTTGCATGTGTTGTTTAGAAGTTATGTTTGAATACATTTTTATTGCTTTTTTCGCATTATCTCAGGATTCTAAGAACATTATAGTCATATTGAGTAAAAAACTACTTTTTGCATTTGCAAGATTTAAAAAAGCATATGTTTCGAGTAAAACTCCCAAAGATGCATTATTTCAGGCATTATTAGCCATTTTCCATGTGTGGTGTAGGAGTTATGTTTAAATAACTGTCATATTGAGTGTTACAGTATACAGTCATATTGAGTAATACCTCATTTTTGTATTTGCAAACCATAGAAAAACAACTGTATCTAGTAAAACTCACATGTATTCAATATCACAGGCATTTTAGACACTTTGCACGTTTGGATTAGGAATTATGTTGGAATACATTTTTATTGCTTTATTCGCATTATCTCAGGATTCTAAGTACATTACTGTCAAATTGAGTAAAACATTACTTTTTGTTTTTGCAAACGGTACCAAAAGTTTTTTTTTCAGGGAAACTCTCAAAGATGCATTTCTTCAGGCATTATTAGACATATTGCATGTGTATTTTTGGAGTTATGTTTCATAAACTGACATTTTGAGTTTGACCAATATGAGGCCAGTAAAACCTGATTTTTGTATTTTTGAACCTTTCCAAAATACCTGATTCAGGTCAAACTCACATAAATTCATTATTACAGGCTTTTTTAGACAAAGTTCATGTTTGGTTTTGGAGTTATGATTATAAACCTTTCATGTTTAGGTTGACAGTCACACTGTTATATTGAATAAAAAAACTAACTTGTGTCTTTAGAAACCTTACAAAAGATCATTTTTCTAGTACTACTAACAAAAATACATATCTCTAGGCATTATTAGCCATTTTGCATGTGTTGTTTAGAAGTTATGTTTGAATACATTTTTATTGCTTTTTTCGCATTATCTCAGGATTCTAAGAACATTATAGTCGTATTGAGTAAAAAACTACTTTTTGCATTTGCAAGATTTAAAAAAGCATATGTTTCGAGTAAAACTCCCAAAGATGCATTATTTCAGGCATTATTTGCCATTTTCCATGTGTGGTGTAGGAGTTATGTTTAAATAACTGTCATATTGAGTGTTACAGTATACAGTCATATTGAGTAATACCTCATTTTTGTATTTGCAAACCATAGAAAAACAACTGTATCTAGTAAAACTCACATGTATTCAATATCATAGGCATTTTTAGACACTTTGCACGTTTGGATTAGGAATTATGTTGGAATACATTTTTATTGCTTTATTCGCATTATCTCAGGATTCTAAGTACATTACTGTCAAATTGAGTAAAACATTACTTTTTGTTTTTGCAAACGGTACCAAATGTTTTTTTTTCAGGGAAACTCTCAAAGATGCATTTCTTCAGGCATTATTAGACATATTGCATGTGTATTTTTGGAGTTATGTTTCATAAACTGACATTTTGAGTTTGACCAATATGAGGCCAGTAAAACCTGATTTTTGTATTTTTGAACCTTTCCAAAATACCTGATTCAGGTCAAACTCACATAAATTCAATATTACAGGCTTTTTTAGACAAAGTTCATGTTTGGTTTTGGAGTTATGATTATAAACCTTTCATGTTTAGGTTGACAGTCACACTGTTATATTGAATAAAAAAACTAACTTGTGTCTTTAGAAACCTTACAAAAGATATTTTTTCTAGTACTACTAACAAAAATACATATCTCTAGGCATTATTAGCCATTTTGCATGTGTTGTTTAGAAATTATGTTTGAATACATTTTTATTGCTTTTTTCGCATTATCTCAGGATTCAAAGAACATTATAGTCATATTGAGTAAAAAATTACTTTTTGCATTTGCAAGATTTAAAAAAGCATATGTTTCGAGTAAAACTCCCAAAGATGCATTATTTCAGGCATTATTTGCCATTTTCCATTTGTGGTGTAGGAGTTATGTTTAAATAACTGTCATATTGAGTGTTACAGTATACAGTCATATTGAGTAATACCTCATTTTTGTATTTGCAAACCATAGAAAAACAACTGTATCTAGTAAAACTCACATGTATTCAATATCATAGGCATTTTTAGACACTTTGCACGTTTGGATTAGGAATTATGTTGGAATACATTTTTATTGCTTTATTCGCATTATCTCAGGATTCTAAGTACATTACTGTCAAATTGAGTAAAACATTACTTTTTGTTTTTGCAAACGGTACCAAATGTTTTTTTTTCAGGGAAACTCTCAAAGATGCATTTCTTCAGGCATTATTAGACATATTGCATGTGTATTTTTGGAGTTATGTTTCATAAACTGACATTTTGAGTTTGACCAATATGAGGCCAGTAAAACCTGATTTTTGTATTTTTGAACCTTTCCAAAATACCTGATTCAGGTCAAACTCACATAAATTCAATATTACAGGCTTTTTTAGACAAAGTTCATGTTTGGTTTTGGAGTTATGATTATAAACCTTTCATATTTAGGTTGACAGTCACACTGTTATATTGAATAAAAAAACTAACTTGTGTCTTTAGAAACCTTACAAAAGATCATTTTTCTAGTACTACTAACAAAAATACATATCTCTAGGCATTATTAGCCATTTTGCATGTGTTGTTTAGAAGTTATGTTTGAATACATTTTTATTGCTTTTTTCGCATTATCTCAGGATTCTAAGAACATTATAGTCATATTGAGTAAAAAACTATTTTTTGCATTTGCAAGATTTAAAAAAGCATATGTTTCGAGTAAAACTCCCAAAGATGCATTATTTCAGGCATTATTAGCCATTTTCCATGTGTGGTGTAGGAGTTATGTTTAAATAACTGTCATATTGAGTGTTACAGTATACAGTCATATTGAGTAATACCTCATTTTTGTATTTGCAAACCATAGAAAAACAACTGTATCTAGTAAAACTCACATGTATTCAATATCACAGGCATTTTAGACACTTTGCACGTTTGGATTAGGAATTATGTTGGAATACATTTTTATTGCTTTATTCGCATTATCTCAGGATTCTAAGTACATTACTGTCAAATTGAGTAAAACATTACTTTTTGTTTTTGCAAACGGTACCAAAAGTTTTTTTTTCAGGGAAACTCTCAAAGATGCATTTCTTCAGGCATTATTAGACATACTGCATGTGTATTTTTGGAGTTATGTTTCATAAACTGACATTTTGAGTTTGACCAATATGAGGCCAGTAAAACCTGATTTTTGTATTTTTGAACCTTTCCCAAATACCTGATTCAGGTCAAACTCACATAAATTCATTATTACAGGCTTTTTTAGACAACGTTCATGTTTGGTTTTGGAGTTATGATTATAAACCTTTCATGTTTAGGTTGACAGTCACACTGTTATATTGAATAAAAAAACTAACTTGTGTCTTTAGAAACCTTACAAAAGATCATTTTTCTAGTACTACTAACAAAAATACATATCTCTAGGCATTATTAGCCATTTTGCATGTGTTGTTTAGAAGTTATGTTTGAATACATTTTTATTGCTTTTTTCGCATTATCTCAGGATTCTAAGAACATTATAGTCGTATTGAGTAAAAAACTACTTTTTGCATTTGCAAGATTTAAAAAAGCATATGTTTCGAGTAAAACTCCCAAAGATGCATTATTTCAGGCATTATTTGCCATTTTCCATGTGTGGTGTAGGAGTTATGTTTAAATAACTGTCATATTGAGTGTTACAGTATACAGTCATATTGAGTAATACCTCATTTTTGTATTTGCAAACCATAGAAAAACAACTGTATCTAGTAAAACTCACATGTATTCAATATCATAGGCATTTTTAGACACTTTGCACGTTTGGATTAGGAATTATGTTGGAATACATTTTTATTGCTTTATTCGCATTATCTCAGGATTCTAAGTACATTACTGTCAAATTGAGTAAAACATTACTTTTTGTTTTTGCAAACGGTACAAAAAGTTTTTTTTTCAGGGAAACTCTCAAAGATGCATTTCTTCAGGCATTATTAGACATATTGCATGTGTATTTTTGGAGTTATGTTTCATAAACTGACATTTTGAGTTTGACCAATATGAGGCCAGTAAAACCTGATTTTTGTATTTTTGAACCTTTCCAAAATACCTGATTCAGGTCAAACTCACATAAATTCAATATTACAGGCTTTTTTAGACAAAGTTCATGTTTGGTTTTGGAGTTATGATTATAAACCTTTCATGTTTAGGTTGACAGTCACACTGTTATATTGAATAAAAAAAACTAACTTGTGTCTTTAGAAACCTTACAAAAGATAATTTTTCTAGTACTACTAACAAAAATACATATCTCTAGGCATTATTAGCCATTTTGCATGTGTTGTTTAGAAGTTATGTTTGAATAAATTTTTATTGCTTTTTTCGCATTATCTCAGGATTCAAAGAACATTATAGTCATATTGAGTAAAAAACTACTTTTTGCATTTGCAAGATTTAAAAAAGCATATGTTTCGAGTAAAACTCCCAAAGATGCATTATTTCAGGCATTATTTGCCATTTTCCATGTGTGGTGTAGGAGTTATGTTTAAATAACTGTCATATTGAGTGTTACAGTATACAGTCATATTGAGTAATACCTCATTTTTGTATTTGCAAACCATAGAAAAACAACTGTATCTAGTAAAACTCACATGTATTCAATATCATAGAAATTTTTAGACACTTTGCACGTTTGGATTAGGAATTATGTTGGAATACATTTTTATTGCTTTATTCGCATTATCTCAGGATTCTAAGTACATTACTGTCAAATTGAGTAAAACATTACTTTTTGTTTTTGCAAACGGTACCAAATGTTTTTTTTTTCAGGGAAACTCTCAAAGATGCATTTCTTCAGGCATTATTAGACATATTGCATGTGTATTTGTGGAGTTATGTTTCATAAACTGACATTTTGAGTTTGACCAATATGAGGCCAGTAAAACCTGATTTTTGTATTTTTGAACCTTTCCAAAATACCTGATTCAGGTCAAACTCACATAAATTCATTATTACAGGCTTTTTTAGACAACGTTCATGTTTGGTTTTGGAGTTATGATTATAAACCTTTCATGTTTAGGTTGACAGTCACACTGTTATATTGAATAAAAAAACTAACTTGTGTCTTTAGAAACCTTACAAAAGATCATTTTTCTAGTACTACTAACAAAAATACATATCTCTAGGCATTATTAGCCATTTTGCATGTGTTGTTTAGAAGTTATGTTTGAATACATTTTTATTGCTTTTTTCGCATTATCTCAGGATTCTAAGAACATTATAGTCGTATTGAGTAAAAAACTACTTTTTGCATTTGCAAGATTTAAAAAAGCATATGTTTCGAGTAAAACTCCCAAAGATGCATTATTTCAGGCATTATTTGCCATTTTCCATGTGTGGTGTAGGAGTTATGTTTAAATAACTGTCATATTGAGTGTTACAGTATACAGTCATATTGAGTAATACCTCATTTTTGTATTTGCAAACCATAGAAAAACAACTGTATCTAGTAAAACTCACATGTATTCAATATCATAGGCATTTTTAGACACTTTGCACGTTTGGATTAGGAATTATGTTGGAATACATTTTTATTGCTTTATTCGCATTATCTCAGGATTCTAAGTACATTACTGTCAAATTGAGTAAAACATTACTTTTTGTTTTTGCAAACGGTACCAAAAGTTTTTTTTTCAGGGAAACTCTCAAAGATGCATTTCTTCAGGCATTATTAGACATATTGCATGTGTATTTTTGGAGTTATGTTTCATAAACTGACATTTTGAGTTTGACCAATATGAGGCCAGTAAAACCTGATTTTTGTATTTTTGAACCTTTCCAAAATACCTGATTCAGGTCAAACTCACATAAATTCAATATTACAGGCTTTTTTAGACAAAGTTCATGTTTGGTTTTGGAGTTATGATTATAAACCTTTCATGTTTAGGTTGACAGTCACACTGTTATATTGAATAAAAAAAACTAACTTGTGTCTTTAGAAACCTTACAAAAGATAATTTTTCTAGTACTACTAACAAAAATACATATCTCTAGGCATTATTAGCCATTTTGCATGTGTTGTTTAGAAGTTATGTTTGAATACATTTTTATTGCTTTTTTCGCATTATCTCAGGATTCAAAGAACATTATAGTCATATTGAGTAAAAAACTACTTTTTGCATTTGCAAGATTTAAAAAAGCATATGTTTCGAGTAAAACTCCCAAAGATGCATTATTTCAGGCATTATTTGCCATTTTCCATGTGTGGTGTAGGAGTTATGTTTAAATAACTGTCATATTGAGTGTTACAGTATACAGTCATATTGAGTAATACCTCATTTTTGTATTTGCAAACCATAGAAAAACAACTGTATCTAGTAAAACTCACATGTATTCAATATCATAGAAATTTTTAGACACTTTGCACGTTTGGATTAGGAATTATGTTGGAATACATTTTTATTGCTTTATTCGCATTATCTCAGGATTCTAAGTACATTACTGTCAAATTGAGTAAAACATTACTTTTTGTTTTTGCAAACGGTACCAAATGTTTTTTTTTTCAGGGAAACTCTCAAAGATGCATTTCTTCAGGCATTATTAGACATATTGCATGTGTATTTGTGGAGTTATGTTTCATAAACTGACATTTTGAGTTTGACCAATATGAGGCCAGTAAAACCTGATTTTTGTATTTTTGAACCTTTCCAAAATACCTGATTCAGGTCAAACTCACATAAATTCAATATTACAGGCTTTTTTAGACAAAGTTCATGTTTGGTTTTGGAGTTATGATAATAACCCTTTCATGTTTAGGTTGACAGTCACACTGTTATATTGAATAAAAAAACTAACTTGTGTCTTTAGAAACCTTACAAAAGATAATTTTTCTAGTACTACTAACAAAAATACATATCTCTAGGCATTATTAGCCATTTTGAATGTGTTGTTTAGAAGTTATGTTTGAATACATTTTTATTGCTTTTTTCGCATTATCTCAGGATTCTAAGAACATTATAGTCATATTGAGTAAAAAACTACTTTTTGCATTTGCAAGATTTAAAAAAGCATATGTTTCGAGTAAAACTCCCAAAGATGCATTATTTCAGGCATTATTTGCCATTTTCCATGTGTGGTGTAGGAGTTATGTTTAAATAACTGTCATATTGAGTGTTACAGTATACAGTCATATTGAGTAATACCTCATTTTTGTATTTGCAAACCATAGAAAAACAACTGTATCTAGTAAAACTCACATGTATTCAATATCATAGGCATTTTTAGACACTTTGCACGTTTGGATTAGGAATTATGTTGGAATACATTTTTATTGCTTTATTCGCATTATCTCAGGATTCTAAGTACATTACTGTCAAATTGAGTAAAACATTACTTTTTGTTTTTGCAAACGGCACCAAAAGTTTTTTTTTCAGGGAAACTCTCAAAGATGCATTTCTTCAGGCATTATTAGACATATTGCATGTGTATTTTTGGAGTTATGTTTCATAAACTGACATTTTGAGTTTGACCAATATGAGGCCAGTAAAACCTGATTTTTGTATTTTTGAACCTTTCCAAAATACCTGATGCAGGTCAAACTCACATAAATTCAATATTACAGGCTTTTTTAGACAAAGTTCATGTTTGGTTTTGGAGTTATGATTATAAACCTTTCATGTTTAGGTTGACAGTCACACTGTTATATTGAATAAAAAAACTAACTTGTGTCTTTAGAAACCTTACAAAAGATCATTTTTCTAGTACTACTAACAAAAATACATATCTCTAGGCATTATTAGCCATTTTGCATGTGTTGTTTAGAAGTTATGTTTGAATACATTTTTATTGCTTTTTTCGCATTATCTCAGGATTCTAAGAACATTATAGTCATATTGAGTAAAAAACTACTTTTTGCATTTGCAAGATTTAAAAAAGCATATGTTTCGAGTAAAACTCCCAAAGATGCATTATTTCAGGCATTATTAGCCATTTTCCATGTGTGGTGTAGGAGTTATGTTTAAATAACTGTCATATTGAGTGTTACAGTATACAGTCATATTGAGTAATACCTCATTTTTGTATTTGCTAACCATAGAAAAACAACTGTATCTACTAAAACTCACATGTATTCAATATCACAGGCATTTTTAGACACTTTGCACGTTTGGATTAGGAATTATGTTGGAATACATTTTTATTGCTTTATTCGCATTATCTCAGGATTCTAAGTACATAACTGTCAAATTGAGTAAAACATTACTTTTTGTTTTTGCAAACGGTACCAAATGTTTTTTTTTCAGGAAAACTCTCAAAGATGCATTTCTTCAGGCATTATTAGACATATTGCATGTGTATTTTAGGAGTTATGTTTCATAAACTGACATTTTGAGTTTGACCAATATGAGGCCAGTAAAACCTGATTTTTGTATTTTTGAACCTTTCCAAAATACCTGATTCAGGTCAAACTCACATAAATTCAATATTACAGGCTTTTTTAGACAAATTTCATGTTTGGTTTTGGAGTTATGATTATAAACCTTTCATATTTAGGTTGACAGTCACACTGTTATATTGAATAAAAAAACTAACTTGTGTCTTTAGAAACCTTACAAAAGATCATTTTTCTAGTACTACTAACAAAAATACATATCTCTAGGCATTATTAGCCATTTTGCATGTGTTGTTTAGAAGTTATGTTTGAATACATTTTTATTGCTTTTTTCGCATTATCAGGATTCTAAGAACATTATAGTCATATTGAGTAAAAAACTACTTTTTGCATTTGCAAGATTTAAAAAAGCATATGTTTCGAGTAAAACTCCCAAAGATGCATTATTTCAGGCATTATTAGCCATTTTCCATGTGTGGTGTAGGAGTTATGTTTAAATAACTGTCATATTGAGTGTTACAGTATACAGTCATATTGAGTAATACCTCATTTTTGTATTTGCAAACCATAGAAAAACAACTGTATCTAGTAAAACTCACATGTATTCAATATCACAGGCATTTTTAGACACTTTGCACGTTTGGATTAGGAATTATGTTGGAATACATTTTTATTGCTTTATTCGCATTATCTCAGGATTCTAAGTACATTACTGTCAAATTGAGTAAAACATTACTTTTTGTTTTTGCAAACGGTACCAAATGTTTTTTTTCAGGAAAACTCTCAAAGATGCATTTCTTCAGGCATTATTAGACATATTGCATGTGTATTTTTGGAGTTATGTTTCATAAACTGACATTTTGAGTTTGACCAATATGAGGCCAGTAAAACCTGATTTTTGTATTTTTGAACCTTTCCAAAATACCTGATTCAGGTCAAACTCACATAAATTCAATATTACAGGCTTTTTTAGACAAAGTTCATGTTTGGTTTTGGAGTTATGATTATAAACCTTTCATATTGAGGTTGACAGTCACACTGTTATATTGAATAAAAAAACTAACTTTTGTCTTTAGAAACCTTACAAAAGATCATTTTTCTAGTACTACTAACAAAAATACATATCTGTAGGCATTATTAGCCATTTTGCATGTGTTGTTTAGAAGTTATGTTTGAATACATTTTTATTGCTTTTTTCGCATTATCTCAGGATTCTAAGAACATTATAGTCATATTGAGTAAAAAACTACTTTTTGCATTTGCAAGATTTAAAAAAGAATATGTTTCGAGTAAAACTCCCAAAGATGCATTATTTCAGGTATTATTAGCCATTTTCCATGTGTGGTGTAGGAGTTATGTTTAAATAACTGTCATATTGAGTGTTACAGTATACAGTCATATTGAGTAATACCTCATTTTTGTATTTGCAAACCATAGAAAAACAACTGTATCTAGTAAAACTCACATGTATTCAATATCACAGGCATTTTTAGACACTTTGCACGTTTGGATTAGGAATTATGTTGGAATACATTTTTATTGCTTTATTCGCATTATCTCAGGATTCTAAGCACATTACTGTCAAATTGAGTAAAACATTACTTTTTGTTTTTGCAAGCGGTACCAAATGTTTTTTTTTTCAGGAAAACTCTCAAAGATGCATTCCTTCAGGCATTATTAGACATATTGCATGTGTATTTTTGGAGTTATGTTTCATAAACTGACATTTTGAGTTTGACCAATATGAGGCCAGTAAAACCTGATTTTTGTATTTTTGAACCTTTCCAAAATACCTGATTCAGGTCAAACTCACATAAATTCAATATTACAGGCTTTTTTAGACAAAGTTCATGTTTGGTTTTGGAGTTATGATTTTAAACCTTTCATATTTAGGTTGACAGTCACACTGTTATATTGAATAAAAAAACTAACTTGTGTCTTTAGAAACCTTACAGAAGATCATTTTTCTAGTACTACTAACAAAAATACATATCTCTAGGCATTATTAGCCATTTTGCATGTGTTGTTTAGAAGTTATGTTTGAATACATTTTATTGCTTTTTTCGCATTATCTCAGGATTCTAAGAACATTATAGTCATATTGAGTAAAAAACTACTTTTTGCATTTGCAAGATTTAAAAAAGCATATGTTTCGAGTAAAACTCCCAAAGATGCATTATTTCAGGCATTATTAGCCATTTTCCATGTGTGGTGTAGGAGTTATGTTTAAATAACTGTCATATTGAGTGTTACAGTATACAGTCATATTGAGTAATACACTAATTTTTGTATTTGCAAACCATAGAAAAACAACTGTATCTAGTAAAACTCACATGTATTCAATATCACAGGCATTTTTAGAAACTTTGCACGTTTGGATTAAGAATTATGTTGGAATACATTTGTATTGCTTTATTCGCATTATCTCAGGATTCTAAGTACATTACTGTCAAATTGAGTAAAACATTACTTTTTGTTTTTGCAAACGGTACCAAAAGGTATTTTTTCAGGAAAACTCTCAAAGATGCATTTCTTCAGGCATTATTAGACATATTGCATGTGTATTTTTGAAGTTATGTTTCATAAACTGACATTTTGAGTTTGACCAATATGAGGGCAGTAAAACCTTATTTTTGTATTTTTGAACCTTTCCAAAATACCTGATTCAGGTCAAACTCACATAAATTCAATATTACAGGCTTTTTTAGACAAATTTCATGTTTGGTTTTGGAGTTATGATTATAAACCTTTCATATTTAGGTTGACAGTCACACTGTTATATTGAATAAAAAAACTAACTTGTGTCTTTAGAAACCTTACAAAAGATCATTTTTCTAGTACTACTAACAAAAATACATATTTCTAGGCATTATTAGCCATTTTGCATGTGTTGTTTAGAAGTTATGTTTGAATACATTTGTATTGCTTTTTTCGCATTATCTCAGGATTCTAAGAACATTATAGTCATATTGAGTAAAAAAATACTTTTTGCATTTGCAAGATTTAAAAAAGCATATGTTTCCAGTAAAACTCCCAAAGATGCATTATTTCAGGCATTATTAGCCATGTTCCATGTGTGGTGTAGGAGTTATGTTTAAATAACTGTCATATTGAGTGTGACAGTATACAGTCATATTGAGTAATACCTCATTTTTGTATTTGCAAACCATAGAAAAACAACTGTATCTAGTAAAAATCACATGTATTCAATATCACAGGCATTTTTAGACACTTTGCACGTTTGGATTAGGAATTATGTTGGAATACATTTTTATTGCTTTATTCGCATTATCTCAGGATTCTAAGTACATTACTGTCAAATTGAGTAAAACATTACTTTTTGTTTTTGCAAACGGTACCAAATGTTTTTTTTTTCAGGAAAACTCTCAAAGATGCATTTCTTCAGGCATTATTAGACATATTGCATGTGTATTTTTGGAGTTATGTTTCATAAACTGACATTTTGAGTTTGACCAATATGAGGCCAGTAAAACCTGATTTTTGTATTTTTGAACCTTTCCAAAATACCTGATTCAGGTCAAAATCACATAAATTCAATATTACAGGCTTTTTTAGACAAAGTTCATGTTTGGTTTTGGAGTTATGATTATAAACCTTTCATATTTTTATTGACAGTCACACTGTTATATTGAATAAGAAAACTAACTTGTGTCTTTAGAAACCTTACAAAAGATCATTTTTCTAGTACTACTAACAAAAATACATATCTCTAGGCATTATTAGCCATTTTGCATGTGTTTTTTAGAAGTTATGTTTGAATACATTTTTATTGCTTTTTTCGCATTATCTCAGGATTCTAAGAACATTATAGTCATATTGAGTAAAAAACTACTTTTTGCATTTGCAAGATTTAAAAAAGCATATGTTTCGAGTAAAACTCCCAAAGATGCATTATTTCAGGCATTATTAGCCATTTTCCATGTGTGGTGTAGGAGTTATGTTTAAATAACTGTCATATTGAGTGTTACAGTATACAGTCATATTGAGTAATACCTCATTTTTGTATTTGCAAACCATAGAAAAACAACTGAATCTAGTAAAACTCACATGTATTCAATATCACAGGCATTTTTAGACACTTTGCACGTTTGGATTAGGAATTATGTTGGAATACATTTTTATTGCTTTATTCGCATTATCTCAGGATTCTAAGTACATTACTGTCAAATTGAGTAAAACATTACTTTTTGTTTTTGCAAACGGTACCAAATGTTTTTTTTTCAGGAAAACTCTCAAAGATGCATTCCTTCAGGCATTATTAGACATATTGCATGTGTATTTTTGGAGTTATGTTTCATAAACTGACATTTTGAGTTTGACCAATATGAGGCCAGTAAAACCTGATGTTTGTATTTTTGAACCTTTCCAAAATACCTGATTCAGGTCAAACTCACATAAATTCAATATTACAGGCTTTTTTAGACAAAGTTCATGTTTGGTTTTGGAGTTATGATTATAAACCTTTCATGTTTAGGTTGACAGTCACACTGTTATATTGAATAAGAAAACTAACTTGTGTCTTTAGAAACCTTACAAAAGATCATTTTTCTAGTACTAATAACAAAAATACATATCTCTAGGCATTATTAGCCATTTTGCATGTGTTGTTTAGAAGTTATGTTTGAATACATTTTTATTGCTTTTTTCGCATTATCTCAAGATTCTAAGAACATTATAGTCATATTGGGTAAAAAACTACTTTTTGCATTTGCAAGATTTAAAAAAGCATATGTTTCGAGTAAAACTCCCAAAGATGCATTATTTCAGGCATTATTAGCCATTTTCCATGTGTGGTGTAGGAGTTATGTTTAAATAACTGTCATATTGAGTGTTACAGTATACAGTCATATTGAGTAATACACTAATTTTTGTATTTGCAAACCATAGAAAAACAACTGTATCTAGTAAAACTCACATGTATTCAATATCACAGGCATTTTTAGAAACTTTGCACGTTTGGATTAAGAATTATGTTGGAATACATTTGTATTGCTTTATTCGCATTATCTCAGGATTCTAAGTACATTACTGTCAAATTGAGTAAAACATTACTTTTTGTTTTTGCAAACGGTACCAAAAGGTATTTTTTCAGGAAAACTCTCAAAGATGCATTTCTTCAGGCATTATTAGACATATTGCATGTGTATTTTTGAAGTTATGTTTCATAAACTGACATTTTGAGTTTGACCAATATGAGGGCAGTAAAACCTTATTTTTGTATTTTTGAACCTTTCCAAAATACCTGATTCAGGTCAAACTCACATAAATTCAATATTACAGGCTTTTTTAGACAAATTTCATGTTTGGTTTTGGAGTTATGATTATAAACCTTTCATATTTAGGTTGACAGTCACACTGTTATATTGAATAAAAAAACTAACTTGTGTCTTTAGAAACCTTACAAAAGATCATTTTTCTAGTACTACTAACAAAAATACATATTTCTAGGCATTATTAGCCATTTTGCATGTGTTGTTTAGAAGTTATGTTTGAATACATTTGTATTGCTTTTTTCGCATTATCTCAGGATTCTAAGAACATTATAGTCATATTGAGTAAAAAAATACTTTTTGCATTTGCAAGATTTAAAAAAGCATATGTTTCCAGTAAAACTCCCAAAGATGCATTATTTCAGGCATTATTAGCCATGTTCCATGTGTGGTGTAGGAGTTATGTTTAAATAACTGTCATATTGAGTGTGACAGTATACAGTCATATTGAGTAATACCTCATTTTTGTATTTGCAAACCATAGAAAAACAACTGTATCTAGTAAAAATCACATGTATTCAATATCACAGGCATTTTTAGACACTTTGCACGTTTGGATTAGGAATTATGTTGGAATACATTTTTATTGCTTTATTCGCATTATCTCAGGATTCTAAGTACATTACTGTCAAATTGAGTAAAACATTACTTTTTGTTTTTGCAAACGGTACCAAATGTTTTTTTTTTCAGGAAAACTCTCAAAGATGCATTTCTTCAGGCATTATTAGACATATTGCATGTGTATTTTTGGAGTTATGTTTCATAAACTGACATTTTGAGTTTGACCAATATGAGGCCAGTAAAACCTGATTTTTGTATTTTTGAACCTTTCCAAAATACCTGATTCAGGTCAAAATCACATAAATTCAATATTACAGGCTTTTTTAGACAAAGTTCATGTTTGGTTTTGGAGTTATGATTATAAACCTTTCATATTTTTATTGACAGTCACACTGTTATATTGAATAAGAAAACTAACTTGTGTCTTTAGAAACCTTACAAAAGATCATTTTTCTAGTACTACTAACAAAAATACATATCTCTAGGCATTATTAGCCATTTTGCATGTGTTTTTTAGAAGTTATGTTTGAATACATTTTTATTGCTTTTTTCGCATTATCTCAGGATTCTAAGAACATTATAGTCATATTGA
This sequence comes from Nerophis ophidion, assembly GCF_033978795.1. Classification (NCBI taxonomy): domain Eukaryota; kingdom Metazoa; phylum Chordata; class Actinopteri; order Syngnathiformes; family Syngnathidae; genus Nerophis; species Nerophis ophidion. Next base: position 20,417,268 of record NC_084636.1, read on the forward strand.
GTAAAAAACTACTTTTTGCATTTGCAAGATTTAAAAAAGCATATGTTTCGAGTAAAACTCCCAAAGATGCATTATTTCAGGCATTATTAGCCATTTTCCATGTGTGGTGTAGGAGTTATGTTTAAATAACTGTCATATTGAGTGTTACAGTATACAGTCATATTGAGTAATACCTCATTTTTGTATTTGCAAACCATAGAAAAACAACTGAATCTAGTAAAACTCACATGTATTCAATATCACAGGCATTTTTAGACACTTTGCACGTTTGGATTAGGAATTATGTTGGAATACATTTTTATTGCTTTATTCGCATTATCTCAGGATTCTAAGTACATTACTGTCAAATTGAGTAAAACATTACTTTTTGTTTTTGCAAACGGTACCAAATGTTTTTTTTTCAGGAAAACTCTCAAAGATGCATTCCTTCAGGCATTATTAGACATATTGCATGTGTATTTTTGGAGTTATGTTTCATAAACTGACATTTTGAGTTTGACCAATATGAGGCCAGTAAAACCTGATGTTTGTATTTTTGAACCTTTCCAAAATACCTGATTCAGGTCAAACTCACATAAATTCAATATTACAGGCTTTTTTAGACAAAGTTCATGTTTGGTTTTGGAGTTATGATTATAAACCTTTCATGTTTAGGTTGACAGTCACACTGTTATATTGAATAAGAAAACTAACTTGTGTCTTTAGAAACCTTACAAAAGATCATTTTTCTAGTACTAATAACAAAAATACATATCTCTAGGCATTATTAGCCATTTTGCATGTGTTGTTTAGAAGTTATGTTTGAATACATTTTTATTGCTTTTTTCGCATTATCTCAAGATTCTAAGAACATTATAGTCATATTGGGTAAAAAACTACTTTTTGCATTTGCAAGATTTTAAAAAGCATATGTTTCGAGTAAAACTCCCAAAGATGCATTATTTCAGGCATTATTAGCCATTTTCCATGTGTGGTGTAGGAGTTATGTTTAAATAACTGTCATATTGAGTGTTACAGTATACAGTCATATTGAGTAATACCTCATTTTTGTATTTGCAAACCATAGAAAAACAGCTGTATCTAGTAAAACTCACATGTATTCAATATCACAGGCATTTTTAGACACTTTGCACGTTTGGATTAGGAATTATGTTGGAATACATTTTTATTGCTTTATTCGCATTATCTCAGGATTCTAAGTACATTACTGTCAAATTGAGTAAAACATTACTTTTTGTTTTTGCAAACGGTACCAAATGTTTTTTTTTTTCAGGAAAACTCTCAAAGATGCATTTCTTCAGGCATTATTAGACATATTGCATGTGTATTTTTGGAGTTATGTTTCATAAACTGACATTTTGAGTTTGACCAATATGAGGCCAGTAAAACCTGATGTTTGTATTTTTGAACCTTTCCAAAATACCTGATTCAGGTCAAAATCACATAAATTCAATATTACAGGCTTTTTTAGACAAAGTTCATGTTTGGTTTTGGAGTTATGATTATAAACCTTTCATGTTTAGGTTCACAGTCACTCTGTTATATTGAATAAAAAAACTAACTTGTGTCTTTAGAAACCTTACAAAAGATCATTTTTCTAGTACTACTAACAGAAATACATATCTGTAGGCATTATTAGCCATTTTGCATGTGTTGTTTAGATTTTATGTTTGAATACATTTTTATTGCTTTTTTCGCATTATCTCAGGATTCTAAGAACATTATAGTCATATTGAGTAAAAAACTACTTTTTGCATTTGCAAGATTTAAAAAAGCATATGTTTCGAGTAAAACTCCCAAAGATGCATTATTTCAGGCATTATTAGCCATTTTCCATGTGTGGTGTAGGAGTTATGTTTAAATAACTCTCATATTGAGTGTTACAGTATACAGTCATATTGAGTAATACCTCATTTTTGTATTTGCAAACCATAGAAAAACAACTGTATCTAGTAAAACTCACATGTATTCAATATCACAGGCATTTTTAGACTCTTTGCACGTTTGGATTAGGAATTATGTTGGAATACATTTTTATTGCTTTATTCGCATTATCTCAGGATTCTAAGTACATTACTGTCAAATTAAGTAAAACATTACTTTTTGTTTTTGCAAACGGTACCAAATGTTTTTTTTTCAGGAAAACTCTCAAAGATGCATTTCTTCAGGCATTATTAGATATATTGCATGTGTATTTTTGGAGTTATGTTTCATAAACTGACATTTTGAGTTCGACCAATATGAGGCCAGTAAAACCTGATTTTTGTATTTTTGAACCTTTCCAAAATACCTGATTCAGGTCAAACTCACATAAATTCAATATTACAGGCTTTTTTAGACAAATTTCATGTTTGGTTTTGGAGTTATGATTATAAACCTTTCATATTTAGGTTGACAGTCACTCTGTTATATTGAATAAAAAAACTAACTTGTGTCTTTAGAAACCTTACAAAAGATCATTTTTCTAGTACTACTAACACAAATACATATCTCTAGGCATTATTAGCCATTTTGCATGTGTTGTTTAGAAGTTATGTTTGAATACATTTGTATTGCTTTTTTCGCATTATCTCAGGATTCTAAGAACATTATAGTCATATTGATTAAAAAACTACTTTTTGCATTTGCAAGATTTAAAAAAGCATATGTTTCCAGTAAAACTCCCAAAGATGCATTATTTCAGGCATTATTAGCCATTTTCAATGTTTGGTGTAGGAGTTATGTTTAAATAACTGTCATATTGAGTGTTACAGTATACAGTCATATTGAGTAATACCTATTTTTTGTATTTGCAAACCATAGAAAAACAACTGTATCTAGTAAAACTCACATGTATTCAATATCACAGGCATTTTTAGACACTTTGCACGTTTGGATTAGGAATTATGTTGGAATACATTTTCATTGCTTTATTCGCATTATCTCAGGATTCTAAGTACATTGCTGTCAAATTGAGTAAAACATTACTTTTTGTTTTTGCAAACGGTACCAAATGTTTTTTTTTTTCAGGGAAACTCTCAAAGATGCATTTCTTCAGGCATTATTAGACATATTGCATGTGTATTTTTGGAGTTATGTTTCATAAACTGACATTTTGAGTTTGACCAATATGAGAGGCCAGTAAAACCTGATTTTTGTATTTTTGAACCTTTCCAAAATACCTGATTCGGGTCAAACTCACATAATTTCAATATTACAGGCTTTTTTAGACAAATTTCATGTTTGGTTTTGGAGTTATGATTATAAACCTTTCATATTTAGGTTGACAGTCACACTGTTATATTGAATAAAAAATCTAACTTGTGTCTTTTGAAACCTTACAAAAGATCATTTTTCTAGTACTACTAACAAAAATACATATCTCTAGGCATTATTAGCCATTTTGCATGTGTTGTTTAGAAGTTATGTTTGAATACATTTTTATTGCTTTTTTCGCATTATCTCAGGATTCTAAGAACATTATAGTCATATTGAGTAAAAAACTACTTTTTGCATTTGCAAGATTTAAAAAAGCATATGTTTCGAGTAAAACTCCCAAAGATGCATTATTTCAGGCATTATTAGCCATTTTCCATGTGTGGTGTAGGAGTTATGTTTAAATAACTGTCATATTGAGTGTTACAGTATACAGTCATATTGAGTAATACCTCATTTTTGTATTTGCAAACCATAGAAAAACAACTGTATCTAGTAAAACTCACATGTATTCAATATCACAGGCATTTTTAGACTCTTTGCACGTTTGGATTAGGAATTATGTTGGAATACATTTTTATTGATTTATTCGCATTATCTCAGGATTCTAAGTACATTACTGTCAAATTAAGTAAAACATTACTTTTTGTTTTTGCAAACCGTACCAAATGTTTTTTTTTCAGGAAAACTCTCAAAGATGCATTTCTTCAGGCATTATTAGACATATTGCATGTGTATTTTTGGAGTTATGTTTCATAAACTGACATTTTGAGTTTGACCAATATGAGGTCAGTAAAACCTGATTTTTGTATTTTTGAACCTTTCCAAAATACCTGATTCAGGTCAAACTCACATGAATTCAATATTACAGGCTTTTTTAGACAAATTTCATGTTTGGTTTTGGAGTTATGATTATAAACCTTTCATATTTAGGTTGACAGTCACACTGTTATATTGAATAAAAAAACTAACTTGTGTCTTTAGAAACCTTACAAAAGATCATTTTTCTAGTACTACTAACAAAAATACATATCTTTAGGCATTATTAGCCATTTTGCATGTGTTGTTTAGAAGTTATGTTTGAATACATTTTTATTGCTTTTTTCGCATTATCTCAGGATTCTAAGAACATTAAGTCATATTGAGTAAAAAACTACTTTTTGCATTTGCAAGATTTAAAAAAGCATATGTTTCGAGTAAAACTCCCAAAGATGCATTATTTCAGGCATTATTAGCCATTTTCAATGTTTGGTGTAGGAGTTATGTTTAAATAACTGTCATATTGAGTGTTACAGTATACAGTCATATTGAGTAATACCTCATTTTTGTATTTTGCAACCCATAGAAAAACAACTGTATCTAGTAAAACTCACATGTATTCAATATCACAGACATTTTTAGACACTTTGCACGTTTGGATTAGGAATTATGTTGGAATACATTTTTATTGCTTTATTCGCATTATCTCAGGATTCTAAGTACATTACTGTCAAATTGAGTAAAACATTACTTTTTGTTTTTGCAAACGGTACCAAATGTTTTTTTTTCAGGGAAACTCTCAAAGATGCATTTCTTCTGGCATTATTAGACATATTGCATGTGTATTTTTGGAGTTATGTTTCATAAACTGACATTTTGAGTTTGACCAATATGAGGCCAGTAAAACCTGATTTTTGAACCTTTCCAAAATACCTGATTCAGGTCAAACTCACATAAATTCAATATTACAGGCTTTTTTAGACAAAGTTCATGTTTGGTTTTGGAGTTATGATTATAAACCTTTCATATTTAGGTTGACAGTCACACTGTTATATTGAATAAAAAAACTAACTTGTGTCTTTAGAAACCTTACAAAAGATCATTTTTCTAGTACTACTAACAAAAATACATATCTCTAGGCATTATTAGCCATTTTGCATGTGTTGTTTAGAAGTTATGTTTGAATACATTTTTATTGCTTTTTTCGCATTATCTCAGGATTCTAAGAACATTATAGTCATATTGAGTAAAAAACTACTTTTTGCATTTGCAAGATTTAAAAAAGCATATGTTTCGAGTAAAACTCCCAAAGATGCATTATTTCAGGCATTATTAGCCATTTTCAATGTTTGGTGTAGGAGTTATGTTTAAATAACTGTGATATTGAGTGTTACAGTATACAGTCATATTGAGTAATACCTCATTTTTGTATTTGCAAACCATAGAAAAACAACTGTATCTAGTAAAACTCACATGTATTCAATATCACAGACATTTTTAGACACTTTGCACGTTTGGATTAGGAATTATGTTGGAATACATTTTTATTGCTTTATTCGCATTATCTCAGGATTCTAAGTACATTACTGTCAAATTGAGTAAAACATTACTTTTTGTTTTTGCAAACGGTACCAAATGTTTTTTTTTTCAGGGAAACTCTCAAAGATGCATTTCTTCAGGCATTATTAGACATATTGCATGTTTATTTTTGGAGTTATGTTTCATAAACTGACATTTTGAGGTTTTGGAGTTATGATTATAAACCTTTCATATTTAGGTTGACAGTCACACTGTTATATTGAATAAAAAAACTAACTTGTGTCTTTAGAAACCTTACAAAAGATCATTTTTCTAGTACTACTAACAAAAATACATATCTCTAGGCATTATTAGCCATTTTGCATGTGTTGTTTAGAAGTTATGTTTGAATACATTTTTATTGCTTTTTTCGCATTATCTCAGGATTCTAAGAACATTATAGTCATATTGAGTAAAAAACTACTTTTTGCATTTGCAAGATTTAAAAAAGCATATGTTTCCAGTAAAACTCCCAAAGATGCATTATTTCAGGCATTATTAGCCATTTTCCATGTGTGGTGTAGGAGTTATGTTTAAATAACTGTCATATTGAGTGTTACAGTATACAGTCATATTGAGTAATACCTCATTTTTGTATTTGCAAACCATAGAAAAACAACTGTATCTAGTAAAACTCACATGTATTCAATATCACAGGCATTTTTAGACACTTTGCACGTTTGGATTAGGAATTATGTTGGAATACATTTGTATTGCTTTATTCGCATTATCTCAGGATTCTAAGTACATTACTGTCAAATTGAGTAAAACATTACTTCTTGTTTTTGCAAACGGTACCAAATGTTTTTTTTTTTCAGGAAAACTCTCAAAGATGCATTTCTTCAGGCATTATTAGACATATTGCATGTGTATTTTTGGAGTTATGTTTCATAAACTGACATTTTGAGTTTGACCAATATGAGGCCAGTAAAACCTGATTTTTGTATTTTTGAACCTTTCCAAAATACCTGATTCAGGTCAAACTCACATAAATTCAATATTACAGGCTTTTTTAGACAAATTTCATGTTTGGTTTTGGAGTTATGATTATAAACCTTTCATATTTAGGTTCACAGTCACTCTGTTATATTGAATAAAAAAACTAACTTGTGTCTTTAGAAACCTTACAAAAGATCATTTTTCTAGTACTACTAACAGAAATACATATCTCTAGGCATTATTAGCCATTTTGCATGTGTTGTTTAGATTGTATGTTTGAATACATTTTTATTGCTTTTTTCGCATTATCTCAGGATTCTAAGAACATTATAGTCATATTGAGTAAAAAACTACTTTTTGCATTTGCAAGATTTAAAAAAGCATATGTTTCGAGTAAAACTCCCAAAGATGCATTATTTCAGGCATTATTAGCCATTTTCCATGTGTGGTGTAGGAGTTATGTTTAAATAACTGTCATATTGAGTGTTACAGTATACAGTCATATTGAGTAATACCTCATTTTTGTATTTGCAACCCATAGAAAAACAACTGCATCTAGTAAAACTCACATGTATTCAATATCACAAACATTTTTAGACACTTTGCACGTTTGGATTAGGAATTATGTTGGAATACATTTTTATTGCTTTATTCGCATTATCTCAGGATTCTAAGTACATTACTGTCAAATTGAGTAAAACATTACTTCTTGTTTTTGCAAACGGTACCAAATGTTTTTTTTTTTCAGGAAAACTCTCAAAGATGCATTTCTTCAGGCATTATTAGACATATTGCATGTGTATTTTTGGAGTTATGTTTCATAAACTGACATTTTGAGTTTGACCAATATGAGGCCAGTAAAACCTGATTTTTGTATTTTTGAACCTTTCCAAAATACCTGATTCAGGTCAAACTCACATAAATTCAATATTACAGGCTTTTTTAGACAAATTTCATGTTTGGTTTTGGAGTTATGATTATAAACCTTTCATATTTAGGTTCACAGTCACTCTGTTATATTGAATAAAAAAACTAACTTGTGTCTTTAGAAACCTTACAAAAGATCATTTTTCTAGTACTACTAACAGAAATACATATCTCTAGGCATTATTAGCCATTTTGCATGTGTTGTTTAGATTGTATGTTTGAATACATTTTTATTGCTTTTTTCGCATTATCTCAGGATTCTAAGAACATTATAGTCATATTGAGTAAAAAACTACTTTTTGCATTTGCAAGATTTAAAAAAGCATATGTTTCGAGTAAAACTCCCAAAGATGCATTATTTCAGGCATTATTAGCCATTTTCCATGTGTGGTGTAGGAGTTATGTTTAAATAACTGTCATATTGAGTGTTACAGTATACAGTCATATTGAGTAATACCTCATTTTTGTATTTGCAACCCATAGAAAAACAACTGCATCTAGTAAAACTCACATGTATTCAATATCACAAACATTTTTAGACACTTTGCACGTTTGGATTAGGAATTATGTTGGAATACATTTTTATTGCTTTATTCGCATTATCTCAGGATTCTAAGTACATTACTGTCAAATTGAGTAAAACATTACTTTTTGTTTTTGCAAACGGTACCAAATGTTTTTTTTTTCAGGGAATCTCTCAAAGATGCATTTCTTCAGGCATTATTAGACATATTGCATGTGTATTTTTGGAGTTATGTTTCATAAACTGACATTTTGAGTTTGACCAATATGAGGCCAGTAAAACCTGATTTTTGTATTTTTTAACCTTTCCAAAATACCTGATTCAGGTCAAACTCACATAAATTCAATATTACAGGCTTTTTTAGACAAAGTTCATGTTTGGTTTTGGAGTTATGATTATAAACCTTTCATGTTTAGGTTGACAGTCACACTGTTATATTGAATAAAAAAACTAACTTGTGTCTTTAGAAACCTTACAAAAGATCATTTTTCTAGTACTACTAACAAAAATACATATCTCTAGGCATTATTAGCCATTTTGCATGTGTTGTTTAGAAGTTATGTTTGAATACATTTTTATTGCTTTTTTCGCATTATCTCAGGATTCTAAGAACATTATAGTCATATTGAGTAAAAAACTACTTTTTGCATTTGCAAGATTTAAAAAAGCATATGTTTCGAGTAAAACTCCCAAAGATGCATTATTTCAGGCATTATTAGCCATTTTCCATGTGTGGTGTAGGAGTTATGTTTAAATAACTGTCATATTGAGTGTTACAGTATACAGTCATATTGAGTAATACCTCATTTTTGTATTTGCAAACCATAGAAAAACAACTGTATCTAGTAAAACTCACATGTATTAATATCACAGGCATTTTTAGACTCTTTGCACGTTTGGATTAGGAATTATGTTGGAATACATTTTTATTGATTTATTCGCATTATCTCAGGATTCTAAGTACATTACTGTCAAATTAAGTAAAACATTACTTTTTGTTTTTGCAAACGGTACCAAATGTTTTTTTTTCAGGAAAACTCTCAAAGATGCATTTCTTCAGGCATTATTAGACATATTGCATGTGTATTTTTGGAGTTATGTTTCATAAACTGACATTTTGAGTTTGACCAATATGAGGTCAGTAAAACCTGATTTTTGTATTTTTGAACCTTTCCAAAATACCTGATTCAGGTCAAACTCACATGAATTCAATATTACAGGCTTTTTTAGACAAATTTCATGTTTGGTTTTGGAGTTATGATTATAAACCTTTCATATTTAGGTTGACAGTCACACTGTTATATTGAATAAAAAAACTAACTTGTGTCTTTAGAAACCTTACAAAAGATCATTTTTCTAGTACTACTAACAAAAATACATATCTCTAGGCATTATTAGCCATTTTGCATGTGTTGTTTAGAAGTTATGTTTGAATACATTTTTATTGCTTTTTTCGCATTATCTCAGGATTCTAAGAACATTATAGTCATATTGATTAAAAAACTACTTTTTGCATTTGCAAGATTTAAAAAAGCATATGTTTCGAGTAAAACTCCCAAAGATGCATTATTTCAGGCATTATTAGCCATTTTCAATGTTTGGTGTAGGAGTTATGTTTAAATAACTGTCATATTGAGTGTTACAGTATACAGTCATATTGAGTAATACCTCATTTTTGTATTTTGCAACCCATAGAAAAACAACTGTATCTAGTAAAACTCACATGTATTCAATATCACAGACATTTTTAGACACTTTGCACGTATGGATTAGGAATTATGTTGGAATACATTTTTATTGCTTTATTCGCATTATCTCAGGATTCTAAGTACATTACTGTCAAATTGAGTAAAACATTACTTTTTGTTTTTGCAAACGGTACCAAATGTTTTTTTTTTCAGGGAAACTCTCAAAGATGCATTTCTTCTGGCATTATTAGACATATTGCATGTGTATTTTTGGAGTTATGTTTCATAAACTGACATTTTGAGTTTGACCAATATGAGGCCAGTAAAACCTGATTTTTGAACCTTTCCAAAATACCTGATTCAGGTCAAACTCACATAAATTCAATATTACAGGCTTTTTTAGACAAAGTTCATGTTTGGTTTTGGAGTTATGATTATAAACCTTTCATATTTAGGTTGACAGTCACACTGTTATATTGAATAAAAAAACTAACTTGTGTCTTTAGAAACCTTACAAAAGATCATTTTTCTAGTACTACTAACAAAAATACATATCTCTAGGCATTATTAGCCATTTTGCATGTGTTGTTTAGAAGTTATGTTTGAATACATTTTTATTGCTTTTTTCGCATTATCTCAGGATTCTAAGAACATTATAGTCATATTGATTAAAAAACTACTTTTTGCATTTGCAAGATTTAAAAAAGCATATGTTTCCAGTAAAACTCCCAAAGATGCATTATTTCAGGCATTATTAGCCATTTTCCATGTGTGGTGTAGGAGTTATGTTTAAATAACTGTCATATTGAGTGTTACAGTATACAGTCATATTGAGTAATACCTCATTTTTGTATTTGCAAACCATAGAAAAACAACTGTATCTAGTAAAACTCACATGTATTCAATATCACAGGCATTTTTAGACACTTTGCACGTTTGGATTAGGAATTATGTTGGAATACATTTTTATTGCTTTATTCGCATTATCTCAGGATTCTAAGTACATTACTGTCAAATTGAGTAAAACATTACTTCTTGTTTTTGCAAACGGTAACAAATGTTTTTTTTTTTCAGGAAAACTCTCAAAGATGCATTTCTTCAGGCATTATTAGACATATTGCATGTGTATTTTTGTAGTTATGTTTCATAAACTGACATTTTGAGTTTGACCAATATGAGGCCAGTAAAACCTGATTTTTGTATTTTTGAACCTTTCCAAAATACCTGATTCAGGTCAAACTCACATGAATTCAATATTACAGGCTTTTTTAGACAAATTTCATGTTTGGTTTTGGAGTTATGATTATAAACCTTTCATATTTAGGTTGACAGTCACACTGTTATATTGAATAAAAAAACTAACTTGTGTCTTTAGAAACCTTACAAAAGATCATTTTTCTAGTACTACTAACAAAAATACATATCTCTAGGCATTATTAGCCATTTTGCATGTGTTGTTTAGAAGTTATGTTTGAATACATTTTTATTGCTTTTTTCGCATTATCTCAGGATTCTAAGAACATTATAGTCATATTGAGTAAAAAAATACTTTTTGCATTTGCAAGATTTAAAAAAGCATATGTTTCGAGTAAAACTCCCAAAGATGCATTATTTCAGGCATTATTAGCCATTTTCAATGTTTGGTGTAGGAGTGATGTTTAAATAACTGTGATATTGAGTGTTACAGTATACAGTCATATTGAGTAATACCTCATTTTTGTATTTTGCAACCCATAGAAAAACAACTGTATCTAGTAAAACTCACATGTATTCAATATCACAGACATTTTTAGACACTTTGCACGTTTGGATTAGGAATTATGTTGGAATACATTTTTATTGCTTTATTCGCATTATCTCAGGATTCTAAGTACATTACTGTCAAATTGAGTAAAACATTACTTTTTGTTTTTGCAAACGGTACCAAATGTTTTTTTTTTCAGGGAAACTCTCAAAGATGCATTTCTTCAGGCATTATTAGACATATTGCATGTTTATTTTTGGAGTTATGTTTCATAAACTGACATTTTGAGGTTTTGGAGTTATGATTATAAACCTTTCATATTTAGGTTGACAGTCACACTGTTATATTGAATAAAAAAACTAACTTGTGTCTTTAGAAACCTTACAAAATATCATTTTTCTAGTACTACTAACAAAAATACATATCTCTAGCCAGTATTAGCCATTTTGCATGTGTTGTTTAGAAGTTATGTTTGAATACATTTTTATTGCTTTTTTCGCATTATCTCAGGATTCTAAGAACATTATAGTCATATTGAGTAAAAAACTACTTTTTGCATTTGCAAGATTTAAAAAAGCATATGTTTCGAGTAAAACTCCCAAAGATGCATTATTTCAGGCATTATTAGCCATTTTCCATGTGTGGTGTAGGAGTTATGTTTAAATAACTGTCATATTGAGTCTTACAGTATACAGTCATATTGAGTAATACCTCATTTTTGTATTTGCAAACCATAGAAAAACAACTGTATCTAGTAAAACTCACATGTATTCAATATCACAGGCATTTTTAGACACTTTGCACGTTTGGATCAGGAATTATGTTGGAATACATTTTTATTGCTTTATTCGCATTATCTCAGGATTCTAAGTACATTACTGTCAAATTGAGTAAAACATTACTTTTTGTTTTTGCAAACGGTACCAAATTTTTTTTTTCAGGAAAACTCTCAAAGATGCATTTCTTCAGGCATTATTAGACATATTGCATGTGTATTTTTGGAGTTATGTTTCATAAACTGACATTTTGAGTTTGACCAATATGAGGCCAGTAAAATCTGATTTTTGTATTTTTGAACCTTTCCAAAATACCTGATTCAGGTCAAACTCACATAAATTCAATATTACAGGCTTTTTTAGACAAATTTCATGTTTGGTTTTGGAGTTATGATTATAAACCTTTCATATTTAGGTTGTCAGTCACACTGTTATATTGAATAAAAAAAATAACTTTTGTCTTTAGAAACCTTACAAAAGATCATTTTTCTAGTACTACTAACAAAAATACATATCTCTATGCATTATTAACCATTTTGCATGTGTTGTTTAGAAGTTATGTTTGAATACATTTTTATTGCTTTTTTCGCATTATCTCAGGATTCTAAGAACATTATAGTCATATTGAGTAAAAAACTACTTTTTGCATTTGCAAGATTTAAAAAAGCATATGTTTCGAGTAAAACTCCCAAAGATGCATTATTTCAGGCATTATTAGCCATTTTCCATGTGTGGTGTAGGAGTTATGTTTAAATAACTGTCATATTGAGTGTTACAGTATACAGTCATATTGAGTAATACCTCATTTTTGTATTTGCAAACCATAGAAAAACAGCTGTATCTAGTAAAACTCACATGTATTCAATATCACAGGCATTTTTAGACACTTTGCACGTTTGGATTAGGAATTATGTTGGAATACATTTTTATTGCTTTATTCGCATTATCTCAGGATTCTAAGTACATTACTGTCAAATTGAGTAAAACATTACTTTTTGTTTTTGCAAACGGTACCAAATGTTTTTTTTTTTCAGGGAAACTCTCAAAGATGCATTTCTTCAGGCATTATTAGACATATGGCATGTGTATTTTTGGAGTTATGTTTCATAAACTGACATTTTGAGTTTGACCAATATGAGGCCAGTAAAACCTGATTTTTGTATTTTTGAACCTTTCCAAAATACCTGATTCAGGTCAAACTCACATAAATTCAATATTACAGGCTTTTTTAGACAAAATTCATGTTTGGTTTTGGAGTTATGATTATAAACCTTTCATATTTAGGTTGACAGTCACACTGTTATATTGAATAAAAAAACTAACTTGTGTCTTTAGAAACCTTACAAAAGATCATTTTTCTAGTACTACTAACAAAAATACATATCTCTAGGCATTATTAGCCATTTTGCATGTGTTGTTTAGAAGTTATGTTTGAATACATTTTTATTGCTTTTTTCGCATTATCTCAGGATTCTAAGAACATTATAGTCATATTGATTAAAAAACTACTTTTTGCATTTGCAAGATTAAAAAAAGCATATGTTTCCAGTAAAACTCCCAAAGATGCATTATTTCAGGCATTATTAGCCATTTTCCATGTGTGGTGTAGGAGTTATGTTTAAATAACTGTCATATTGAGTGTTACAGTATACAGTCATATTGAGTAATACCTCATTTTTGTATTTGCAAACCATAGAAAAACAACTGTATCTAGTAAAACTCACATGTATTCAATATCACAGGCATTTTTAGACACTTTGCACGTTTGGATTAGGAATTATGTTGGAATACATTTTTATTGCTTTATTCGCATTATCTCAGGATTCTAAGTACATTACTCTCAAATTGAGTAAAACATTACTTTTTGTTTTTGCAAACGGTACCAAATGTTTTTTTTTTTCAGGGAAACTCTCAAAGATGCATTTCTTCAGGCATTATTAGACATATTGCATGTGTATTTTTGGAGTTATGTTTCATAAACTTACATTTTGAGTTTGACCAATATGAGGCCAGTAAAACCTGATTTTTGTATTTTTGAACCTTTCCAAAATACCTGATTCAGGTCAAACTCACATAAATTCAATATTACAGGCTTTTTTAGACAAAGTTCATGTTTGGTTTTGGAGTTATGATTATAAACCTTTCATATTTAGGTTGACAGTCACACTGTTATATTGAATAAAAAAACTAACTTGTGTCTTTAGAAACCTTACAAAAGATCATTTTTCTAGTACTACTAACAAAAATACATATCTCTAGGCATTATTAGCCATTTTGCATGTGTTGTTTAGAAGTTATGTTTGAATACATTTTTATTGCTTTTTTCGCATTATCTCAGGATTCTAAGAACATTATAGTCATATTGATTAAAAAACTACCTTTTGCATTTGGAAGATTTAAAAAAGCATATGTTTCCAGTAAAACTCCCAAAGATGCATTATTTCAGGCATTATTAGCCATTTTCCATGTGTGGTGTAGGAGTTATGTTTAAATAACTGTCATATTGAGTGTTACAGTATACAGTCATATTGAGTAATACCTCATTTTTGTATTTGCAAACCATAGAAAAACAACTGTATCTAGTAAAACTCACATGTATTCAATATCACAGGCATTTTTAGACACTTTGCACGTTTGGATTAGGAATTATGTTGGAATACATTTTTATTGCTTTATTCGCATTATCTCAGGATTCTAAGTACATTACTGTCAAATTGAGTAAAACATTACTTTTTGTTTTTGAAAACGGTACCAAATGTTTTTTTTTTTCAGGAAAACTCTCAAAGATGCATTTCTTCAGGCATTATTAGACATATTGCATGTGTATTTTTGGAGTTATGTTTCATAAACTGACATTTTGAGTTTGACCAATATGAGGCCAGTAAAACCTGATTTTTGTATTTTTGAACCTTTCCAAAATACCTGATTCAGGTCAAACTCACATAAATTCAATATTACAGGCTTTTTTAGACAAATTTCATGTTTGGTTTTGGAGTTATGATTATAAACCTTTCATATTTAGGTTGACAGTCACACTGTTATATTGAATAAAAAAACTAACTTTTGTCTTTAGAAACCTTACAAAAGATCATTTTTCTAGTACTACTAACAAAAATACATATCTGTAGGCATTATTAGCCATTTTGCATGTGTTGTTTAGATTTTATGTTTGAATACATTTTTATTGCTTTTTTCGCATTATCTCAGGATTCTAAGAACATTATAGTCATATTGAGTAAAAAACTACTTTTTGCATTTGCAAGATTTAAAAAAGCATATGTTTCGAGTAAAACTCCCAAAGATGCATTATTTCAGGCATTATTAGCCATTTTCCATGTGTGGTGTAGGAGTTATGTTTAAATAACTGTCATATTGAGTGTTACAGTATACAGTCATATTGAGTAATACCTCATTTTTGTATTTGCAAACCATAAAAAAACAACTGTATCTAGTAAAACTCACATGTATTCAATATCACAGGCATTTTTAGACACTTTGCACGTTTGGATCAGGAATTATGTTGGAATACATTTTTATTGCTTTATTCGCATTATCTCAGGATTCTAAGTACATTACTGTCAAATTGAGTAAAACATTACTTTTTGTTTTTGCAAACGGTACCAAATTTTTTTTTCAGGAAAACTCTCAAAGATGCATTTCTTCAGGCATTATTAGACATATTGCATGTGTATTTTTGGAGTTATGTTTCATAAACTGACATTTTGAGTTTGACCAATATGAGGCCAGTAAAATCTGATTTTTGTATTTTTGAACCTTTCCAAAACACCTGATTCAGGTCAAACTCACATAAATTCAATATTACAGGCTTTTTTAGACAAATTTCATGTTTGGTTTTGGAGTTATGATTATAAACCTTTCATATTTAGGTTGTCAGTCACACTGTTATATTGAATAAAAAAACTAACTTTTGTCTTTAGAAACCTTACAAAAGATCATTTTTCTAGTACTACTAACAAAAATACATATCTCTAGGCATTATTAACCATTTTGCATGTGTTGTTTAGAAGTTATGTTTGAATACATTTTTATTGCTTTTTTCGCATTATCTCAGGATTCTAAGAACATTATAGTCATATTGAGTAAAACACTACTTTTTGCATTTGCAAGATTTAAAAAAGCATATGTTTCGAGTAAAACTCCCAAAGATGCATTATTTCAGGCATTATTAGCCATTTTCCATGTGTGGTGTAGGAGTTATGTTTAAATAACTGTCATATTGAGTGTTACAGTATACAGTCATATTGAGTAATACCTCATTTTTGTATTTGCAAACCATAGAAAAACAGCTGTATCTAGTAAAACTCACATGTATTCAATATCACAGGCATTTTTAGACACTTTGCACGTTTGGATTAGGAATTATGTTGGAATACATTTTTATTGCTTTATTCGCATTATCTCAGGATTCTAAGTACATTACTGTCAAATTGAGTAAAACATTACTTTTTGTTTTTGCAAACGGTACCAAATTTTTTTTTTCAGGAAAACTCTCAAAGATGCATTTCTTCAGGCATTATTAGACATATTGCATGTGTATTTTTGGAGTTATGTTTCATAAACTGACATTTTGAGTTTGACCAATATGAGGCCAGTAAAACCTGATTTTTGTATTTTTGAACCTTTCCAAAACACCTGATTCAGGTCAAACTCACATAAATTCAATATTACAGGCTTTTTTAGACAAATTTCATGTTTGGTTTTGGAGTTATGATTATAAACCTTTCATATTTAGGTTGACAGTCACACTGTTATATTGAATAAAAAAACTAACTTGTGTCTTTAGAAACCTTACAAAAGATCATTTTTCTAGTACTACTAACAAAAATACATATCTCTAGGCATTATTAGCCATTTTGCATGTGTTGTTTAGAAGTTATGTTTGAATACATTTGTATTGCTTTTTTCGCATTATCTCAGGATTCTAAGAACATTATAGTCATATTGATTAAAAAACGACTTTTTGCATTTGCCAGATTTAAAAAAGCATATGTTTCCAGTAAGACTCCCAAAGATGCATTATTTCAGGCATTATTAGCCATTTTCCATGTGTGGTGTAGGAGTTATGTTTAAATAACTGTCATATTGAGTGTTACAGTATACAGTCATATTGAGTAATACCTCATTTTTGTATTTGCAAACCATAGAAAAACAACTGTATCTAGTAAAACTCACATGTATTCAATATCACAGGCATTTTTAGACACTTTGCACGTTTGGATTAGGAATTATGTTGGAATACATTTTTATTGCTTTATTCGCATCATCTCAGGATTCTAAGTACATTACTGTCAAATTGAGTAAAACATTACCTTTTGTTTTTGCAAACGGTACCAAATTTTTTTTTTTTTCAGGAAAACTCTCAAAGATGCATTTCTTCAGGCATTATTAGACATATTGCATGTGTATTTTTGGAGTTATGTTTCATAAACTGACATTTTGAGTTTGACCAATATGAGGCCAGTAAAACCTGATTTTTGTATTTTTGAACCTTTCCAAAATACCTGATTCAGGTCAAACTCACATAAATTCAATATTACAGGCTTTTTTAGACAAATTTCATGTTTGGTTTTGGAGTTATGATTATAAACCTTTCATATTTAGGTTGACAGACAGTATTGAATAAAAAAACTAACTTGTGTCTTTAGAAACCTTACAAAAGATCATTTTTCTAGTACTACTAACAAATATACATATCTCTAGGCATTATTAGCCATTTTGCATGTGTTGTTTAGAAGTTATGTTTGAATACATTTTTATTGCTTTTTTCGCATTATCTCAGGATTCTAAGAACATTATAGTCATATTGATTAAAAAACTACTTTTTGCATTTGCAAGATTTAAAAAAGCATATGTTTCGAGTAAAACTCCCAAAGATGCATTATTTCAGGCATTATTAGCCATTTTCCATGTGTGGTGTAGGAGTTATGTTTAAATAACTGTCATATTGAGTGTTACAGTATACAGTCATATTGAGTAATACCTCATTTTTGTATTTGCAAAGCAAAGAAAAACAACTGTATCTAGTAAAACTCAGATGTATTCAATATCACAGGCATTTTTAGACACTTTGCACGTTTGGATTAGGAATTATGTTGGAATACATTTTTATTGCTTTATTCGCATCATCTCAGGATTCTAAGTACATTACTGTCAAATTGAGTAAAACATTACTTTTTGTTTTTGCAAACGGTACCAAATTTTTTTTTTCAGGAAAACTCTCAAAGATGCATTTCTTCAGGCATTATTAGACATATTGCATGTGTATTTTTGGAGTTATGTTTCATAAACTGACATTTTGAGTTTGACCAATAGGAGGCCAGCAAAACCTGATTTTTGTATTTTTTAACCTTTCCAAAATACCTGATTCAGGTCAAACTCACATAAATTCAATATTACAGGCTTTTTTAGACAAATTTCATGTTTGGTTTTGGAGTTATGATTATAAACCTTTCATATTTAGGTTGACAGTCACACTGTTATATTGAATAAAAAAACTAACTTTTGTCTTTAGAAACCTTACAAAAGATCATTTTTCTAGTACTACTAACAAAAATACATATCTGTAGGCATTATTAGCCATTTTGCATGTGTTGTTTAGATTTTATGTTTGAATACATTTTTATTGCTTTTTTCGCATTATCTCAGGATTCTAAGAACATTATAGTCATATTGAGTAAAAAACTACTTTTTGCATTTGCAAGATTTAAAAAAGCATATGTTTCGAGTAAAACTCCCAAAGATGCATTATTTCAGGCATTATTAGCCATTTTCCATGTGTGGTGTAGGAGTTATGTTTAAATAACTGTCATATTGAGTGTTACAGTATACAGTCATATTGAGTAATACCTCATTTTTGTATTTGCAAACCATAGAAAAACAACTGTATCTAGTAAAACTCACATGTATTCAATATCACAGGCATTTTTAGACACTTTGCACGTTTGGATTAGGAATTATGTTGGAATACATTTTTATTGCTTTATTCGCATTATCTCAGGATTCTAAGTACATTACTGTCAAATTGAGTAAAACATTACTTTTTGTTTTTGCAAACGGTACCAAATGTTTTTTTTTCAGGAAAACTCTCAAAGATGCATTTCTTCAGGCATTATTAGACATATTGCATGTGTATTTTTGGAGTTATGTTTCATAAACTGACATTTTGAGTTTGACCAATATGAGGCCAGTAAAACCTGATTTTTGTATTTTTGAACCTTTCCAAAATACCTGATTCAGGTCAAACTCACATAAATTCAGTATTACAGGCTTTTTTAGACAAATTTCATGTTTGGTTTTGGAGTTATGATTATAAACCTTTCATATTTAGGTTGACAGTCACACTGTTATATTGAATAAAAAAACTAACTTGTGTCTTTAGAAACCTTACAAAAGATCATTTTTCTAGTACTACTAACAAATATACATATCTCTAGGCATTATTAGCCATTTTGCATGTGTTGTTTAGAAGTTATGTTTGAATACATTTTTATTGCTTTTTTCGCATTATCTCAGGATTCTAAGAACATTATAGTCATATTGATTAAAAAACTACTTTTTGCATTTGCAAGATTTAAAAAAGCATATGTTTCCAGTAAAACTCCCAAAGATGCATTATTTCAGGCATTATTAGCCATTTTCCATGTGTGGTGTAGGAGTTATTTTTAAATAACTGTCATATTGAGTGTTACAGTATACAGTCATATTGAGTAATACCTCATTTTTGTATTTGCAAACCATAGAAAAACAACTGTATCTAGTAAAACTCACATGTATTCAATATCACAGGCATTTTTAGACACTTTGCACGTTTGGATTAGGAATTATGTTGGAATACATTTTTATTGCTTTATTCGCATCATCTCAGGATTCTAAGTACATTACTGTCAAATTGAGTAAAACATTACTTTTTGTTTTTGCAAACGGTACCAAATTTTTTTTTTCAGGAAAACTCTCAAAGATGCATTTCTTCAGGCATTATTAGACATATTGCATGTGTATTTTTGGAGTTATGTTTCATAAACTGACATTTTGAGTTTGACCAATATGAGGCCAGTAAAACCTGATTTTTGTATTTTTGAACCTTTCCAAAATACCTGATTCTGGTCAAACTCACATAAATTCAATATTACAGGCTTTTTTAGACAAAGTTCATGTTTGGTTTTGGAGTTATGATTATAAACCTTTCATATTTAGGTTGACAGTCACACTGTTATATTGAATAAAAAAACTAACTTGTGTCTTTAGAAACCTTACAAAAGATCATTTTTCTAGTACTACTAACAAAAATACATATCTCTAGGCATTATTAGCCATTTTGCATGTGTTGTTTAGAAGTTATGTTTGAATACATTTTTATTGCTTTTTTCGCATTATCTCAGGATTCTAAGAACATTATAGTCATATTGAGTAAAAAACTACCTTTTGCATTTGGAAGATTTAAAAAAGCATATGTTTCCAGTAAAACTCCCAAAGATGCATTATTTCAGGCATTATTAGCCATTTTCCATGTGTGGTGTAGGAGTTATGTTTAAATAACTGTCATATTGAGTGTTACAGTATACAGTCATATTGAGTAATACCTCATTTTTGTATTTGCAAACCATAGAAAAACAACTGTATCTAGTAAAACTCACATGTATTCAATATCACAGGCATTTTTAGACACTTTGCACGTTTGGATTAGGAATTATGTTGGAATACATTTTTATTGCTTTATTCGCATTATCTCAGGATTCTAAGTACATTACTGTCAAATTGAGTAAAACATTACTTTTTGTTTTTGAAAACGGTACCAAATGTTTTTTTTTTTCAGGAAAACTCTCAAAGATGCATTTCTTCAGGCATTATTAGACATATTGCATGTGTATTTTTGGAGTTATGTTTCATAAACTGACATTTTGAGTTTGACCAATATGAGGCCAGTAAAACCTGATTTTTGTATTTTTGAACCTTTCCAAAATACCTGATTCAGGTCAAACTCACATAAATTCAATATTACAGGCTTTTTTAGACAAATTTCATGTTTGGTTTTGGAGTTATGATTATAAACCTTTCATATTTAGGTTGACAGTCACACTGTTATATTGAATAAAAAAACTAACTTTTGTCTTTAGAAACCTTACAAAAGATCATTTTTCTAGTACTACTAACAAAAATACATATCTGTAGGCATTATTAGCCATTTTGCATGTGTTGTTTAGATTTTATGTTTGAATACATTTTTATTGCTTTTTTCGCATTATCTCAGGATTCTAAGAACATTATAGTCATATTGAGTAAAAAACTACTTTTTGCATTTGCAAGATTTAAAAAAGCATATGTTTCGAGTAAAACTCCCAAAGATGCATTATTTCAGGCATTATTAGCCATTTTCCATGTGTGGTGTAGGAGTTATGTTTAAATAACTGTCATATTGAGTGTTACAGTATACAGTCATATTGAGTAATACCTCATTTTTGTATTTGCAAACCATAAAAAAACAACTGTATCTAGTAAAACTCACATGTATTCAATATCACAGGCATTTTTAGACACTTTGCACGTTTGGATCAGGAATTATGTTGGAATACATTTTTATTGCTTTATTCGCATTATCTCAGGATTCTAAGTACATTACTGTCAAATTGAGTAAAACATTACTTTTTGTTTTTGCAAACGGTACCAAATTTTTTTTTCAGGAAAACTCTCAAAGATGCATTTCTTCAGGCATTATTAGACATATTGCATGTGTATTTTTGGAGTTATGTTTCATAAACTGACATTTTGAGTTTGACCAATATGAGGCCAGTAAAACCTGATTTTTGTATTTTTGAACCTTTCCAAAATACCTGATTCAGGTCAAACTCACATAAATTCAATATTACAGGCTTTTTTAGACAAATTTCATGTTTGGTTTTGGAGTTATGATTATAAACCTTTCATATTTAGGTTGACAGACAGTATTGAATAAAAAAACTAACTTGTGTCTTTAGAAACCTTACAAAAGATCATTTTTCTAGTACTACTAACAAATATACATATCTCTAGGCATTATTAGCCATTTTGCATGTGTTGTTTAGAAGTTATGTTTGAATACATTTTTATTGCTTTTTTCGCATTATCTCAGGATTCTAAGAACATTATAGTCATATTGATTAAAAAACTACTTTTTGCATTTGCAAGATTTAAAAAAGCATATGTTTCGAGTAAAACTCCCAAAGATGCATTATTTCAGGCATTATTAGCCATTTTCCATGTGTGGTGTAGGAGTTATGTTTAAATAACTGTCATATTGAGTGTTACAGTATACAGTCATATTGAGTAATACCTCATTTTTGTATTTGCAAAGCATAGAAAAACAACTGTATCTAGTAAAACTCAGATGTATTCAATATCACAGGCATTTTTAGACACTTTGCAAGTTTGGATTAGGAATTATGTTGGAATACATTTTTATTGCTTTATTCGCATCATCTCAGGATTCTAAGTACATTACTGTCAAATTGAGTAAAACATTACTTTTTGTTTTTGCAAACGGTACCAAATTTTTTTTTTCAGGAAAACTCTCAAAGATGCATTTCTTCAGGCATTATTAGACATATTGCATGTGTATTTTTGGAGTTATGTTTCATAAACTGACATTTTGAGTTTGACCAATATGAGGCCAGCAAAACCTGATTTTTGTATTTTTTAACCTTTCCAAAATACCTGATTCAGGTCAAACTCACATAAATTCAATATTACAGGCTTTTTTAGACAAATTTCATGTTTGGTTTTGGAGTTATGATTATAAACCTTTCATATTTAGGTTGACAGTCACACTGTTATATTGAATAAAAAAACTAACTTTTGTCTTTAGAAACCTTACAAAAGATCATTTTTCTAGTACTACTAACAAAAATACATATCTGTAGGCATTATTAGCCATTTTGCATGTGTTGTTTAGATTTTATGTTTGAATACATTTTTATTGCTTTTTTCGCATTATCTCAGGATTCTAAGAACATTATAGTCATATTGAGTAAAAAACTACTTTTTGCATTTGCAAGATTTAAAAAAGCATATGTTTCGAGTAAAACTCCCAAAGATGCATTATTTCAGGCATTATTAGCCATTTTCCATGTGTGGTGTAGGAGTTATGTTTAAATAACTGTCATATTGAGTGTTACAGTATACAGTCATATTGAGTAATACCTCATTTTTGTATTTGCAAACCATAGAAAAACAACTGTATCTAGTAAAACTCACATGTATTCAATATCACAGGCATTTTTAGACACTTTGCACGTTTGGATTAGGAATTATGTTGGAATACATTTTTATTGCTTTATTCGCATTATCTCAGGATTCTAAGTACATTACTGTCAAATTGAGTAAAACATTACTTTTTGTTTTTGCAAACGGTACCAAATGTTTTTTTTTCAGGAAAACTCTCAAAGATGCATTTCTTCAGGCATTATTAGACATATTGCATGTGTATTTTTGGAGTTATGTTTCATAAACTGACATTTTGAGTTTGACCAATATGAGGCCAGTAAAACCTGATTTTTGTATTTTTGAACCTTTCCAAAATACCTGATCCAGGTCAAACTCACATAAATTCAATATTACAGGCTTTTTTAGACAAATTTCATGTTTGGTTTTGGAGTTATGATTATAAACCTTTCATGTTTAGGTTGACAGTCACACTGTTATATTGAATAAAAAAACTAACTTGTGTCTTTAGAAACCTTACAAAAGATCATTTTTCTAGTACTACTAACAAAAATACATATCTCTAGGCATTATTAGCCATTTTGCATGTGTTGTTTAGAAGTTATGTTTGAATACATTTTTATTGCTTTTTTCGCATTATCTCAGGATTCTAAGAACATTATAGTCATATTGAGTAAAAAACTACTTTTTGCATTTGCAAGATTTAAAAAAACATATGTTTCGAGTAAAACTCCCAAAGATGCATTATTTCAGGCATTATTAGCCATTTTCCATGTTTGGTGTAGGAGTTATGTTTAAATAACTGTCATATTGAATGTTACAGTATACAGTCATATTGAGTAATACCTCATTTTTGTATTTGCAAACCATAGAAAAACAACTGTATCTAGTAAAACTCACATGTATTCAATATCACAGGCATTTTAGACACTTTGCACGTTTGGATTAGGAATTATGTTGGAATACATTTTTATTGCTTTATTCGCATTATCTCAGGATTCTAAGTACATTACTGTCAAATTGAGTAAAACATTACTTTTTGTTTTTGCAAACGGTACCAAATGTTTTTTTTTTCAGGAAAACTCTCAAAGATGCATTCCTTCAGGCATTATTAGACATATTGCATGTGTATTTTTGGAGTTATGTTTCATAAACTGACATTTTGAGTTTGACCAATATGAGGCCAGCAAAACCTGATTTTTGTATTTTTTAACCTTTCCAAAATACCTGATTCAGGTCAAACTCACATAAATTCAATATTACAGGCTTTTTTAGACAAATTTCATGTTTGGTTTTGGAGTTATGATTATAAACCTTTCATATTTAGGTTGACAGTCACACTGTTATATTGAATAAAAAAACTAACTTTTGTCTTTAGAAACCTTACAAAAGATCATTTTTCTAGTACTACTAACAAAAATACATATCTGTAGGCATTATTAGCCATTTTGCATGTGTTGTTTAGATTTTATGTTTGAATACATTTTTATTGCTTTTTTCGCATTATCTCAGGATTCTAAGAACATTATAGTCATATTGAGTAAAAAACTACTTTTTGCATTTGCAAGATTTAAAAAAGCATATGTTTCGAGTAAAACTCCCAAAGATGCATTATTTCAGGCATTATTAGCCATTTTCCATGTGTGGTGTAGGAGTTATGTTTAAATAACTGTCATATTGAGTGTTACAGTATACAGTCATATTGAGTAATACCTCATTTTTGTATTTGCAAACCATAGAAAAACAACTGTATCTAGTAAAACTCACATGTATTCAATATCACAGGCATTTTTAGACACTTTGCACGTTTGGATTAGGAATTATGTTGGAATACATTTTTATTGCTTTATTCGCATTATCTCAGGATTCTAAGTACATTACTGTCAAATTGAGTAAAACATTACTTTTTGTTTTTGCAAACGGTACCAAATGTTTTTTTTTCAGGAAAACTCTCAAAGATGCATTTCTTCAGGCATTATTAGACATATTGCATGTGTATTTTTGGAGTTATGTTTCATAAACTGACATTTTGAGTTTGACCAATATGAGGCCAGTAAAACCTGATTTTTGTATTTTTGAACCTTTCCAAAATACCTGATTCAGGTCAAACTCACATAAATTCAGTATTACAGGCTTTTTTAGACAAATTTCATGTTTGGTTTTGGAGTTATGATTATAAACCTTTCATATTTAGGTTGACAGTCACACTGTTATATTGAATAAAAAAACTAACTTGTGTCTTTAGAAACCTTACAAAAGATCATTTTTCTAGTACTACTAACAAATATACATATCTCTAGGCATTATTAGCCATTTTGCATGTGTTGTTTAGAAGTTATGTTTGAATACATTTTTATTGCTTTTTTCGCATTATCTCAGGATTCTAAGAACATTATAGTCATATTGATTAAAAAACTACTTTTTGCATTTGCAAGATTTAAAAAAGCATATGTTTCCAGTAAAACTCCCAAAGATGCATTATTTCAGGCATTATTAGCCATTTTCCATGTGTGGTGTAGGAGTTATGTTTAAATAACTGTCATATTGAGTGTTACAGTATACAGTCATATTGAGTAATACCTCATTTTTGTATTTGCAAACCATAGAAAAACAACTGTATCTAGTAAAACTCACATGTATTCAATATCACAGGCATTTTTAGACACTTTGCACGTTTGGATTAGGAATTATGTTGGAATACATTTTTATTGCTTTATTCGCATCATCTCAGGATTCTAAGTACATTACTGTCAAATTGAGTAAAACATTACTTTTTGTTTTTGCAAACGGTACCAAATTTTTTTTTTCAGGAAAACTCTCAAAGATGCATTTCTTCAGGCATTATTAGACATATTGCATGTGTATTTTTGGAGTTATGTTTCATAAACTGACATTTTGAGTTTGACCAATATGAGGCCAGTAAAACCTGATTTTTGTATTTTTGAACCTTTCCAAAATACCTGATTCTGGTCAAACTCACATAAATTCAGTATTACAGGCTTTTTTAGACAAATTTCATGTTTGGTTTTGGAGTTATGATTATAAACCTTTCATATTTAGGTTGACAGTCACACTGTTATATTGAATAAAAAAACTAACTTGTGTCTTTAGAAACCTTACAAAAGATCATTTTTCTAGTACTACTAACAAAAATACATATCTCTAGGCATTATTAGCCATTTTGCATGTGTTGTTTAGACGTTATGTTTGAATACATTTTTATTGCTTTTTTCGCATTATCTCAGGATTCTAAGAACATTATAGTCATATTGATTAAAAAACTACTTTTTGCATTTGCAAGATTTAAAAAAGCATATGTTTCGAGTAAAACTCCCAAAGATGCATTATTTCAGGCATTATTAGCCATTTTCCATGTGTGGTGTAGGAGTTGTGTTTAAATAACTGTCATATTGAGTGTTACAGTATACAGTCATATTGAGTAATACCTCATTTTTGTATTTGCAAACCATAGAAAAACAACTGTATCTAGTAAAACTCACATGTATTCAATATCACAGGCATTTTTAGACACTTTGCACGTTTGGATTAGGAATTATGTTGGAATACATTTTTATTGCTTTATTCGCATTATCTCAGGATTCTAAGTACATTACTGTCAAATTGAGTAAAACATTACTTTTTGTTTTTGCAAACGGTACCAAATTTTTTTTTTCAGGAAAACTCTCAAAGATGCATTTCTTCAGGCATTATTAGACATATTGCATGTGTATTTTCGGAGTTATGTTTCATAAACTGACATTTTGAGTTTGACCAATATGAGGCCAGTAAAACCTGTTTTTTGTATTTTTGAACCTTTCCAAAATACCTGATTCAGGTCAAACTCACATAAATTCAATATTACAGGCTTTTTTAGACAAATTTCATGTTTGCTTTTGGAGTTATGATTATAAACCTTTCATATTTAGGTTGACAGTCACACTGTTATATTGAATAAAAAAACTAACTTGTGTCTTTAGAAACCTTACAAAAGATCATTTTTCTAGTACTACTAACAAAAATACATGTCTCTAGGCATTATTAGCCATTTTGCATGTGTTGTTTAGAAGTTATGTTTGAATACATTTTTATTGCTTTTTTCGCATTATCTCAGGATTCTAAGAACATTATAGTCATATTGAGTAAAAAACTACTTTTTGCATTTGCAAGATTTAAAAAAGCATATGTTTCGAGTAAAACTCCCAAAGATGCATTATTTCAGGCATTATTAGCCATTTTCCATGTGTGGTGTAGGAGTTATGTTTAAATAACTCTCATATTGAGTGTTACAGTATACAGTCATATTGAGTAATACCTCATTTTTGTATTTGCAAACCATAGAAAAACAACTGTATCTAGTAAAACTCACATGTATTCAATATCACAGGCATTTTTAGACACTTTGCACGTTTGGATTAGGAATTATGTTGGAATACATTTGGATTGCTTTATTCGCATTATCTCAGGATTCTAAGTACATTACTGTCAAATTGAGTAAAACATTACTTTTTGTTTTTGCAAACGGTACCAAATTTTTTTTTTCAGGGAAACTCTCAAAGATACATTTCTTCAGGCTTTATTAGACATATTGCATGTGTATTTTTGGAGTTATGTTTCATAAACTGACATTTTGAGTTTGACCAATATGAGGCCAGTAAAACCTGATTTTTGTATTTTTGAACCTTTCCAAAATACCTGATTCAGGTCAAACTCACATAAATTCAATATTACAGGCTTTTTTAGACAAAGTTCATGTTTGGTTTTGGAGTTATGATTATAAACCTTTCATATTTAGGTTGACAGTCACACTGTTATATTGAATAAAAAAACTAACTTTTGTCTTTAGAAACCTTACAAAAGATCATTTTTCTAGTACTACTAACAAAAATACATATCTCTAGGCATTATTAACCATTTTGCATGTGTTGTTTAGAAGTTATGTTTGAATACATTTTTATTGCTTTTTTCGCATTATCTCAGGATTCTAAGAACATTATAGTCATATTGAGTAAAAAACTACTTTTTGCATTTGCAAGATTTAAAAAAGCATATGTTTCGAGTAAAACTCCCAAAGATGCATTATTTCAGGCATTATTAGCCATTTTCCATGTGTGGTGTAGGAGTTATGTTTAAATAACTGTGATATTGAGTGTTACAGTATACAGTCATATTGAGTAATACCTCATTTTTGTATTTGCAAACCATAGAAAAACAACTGTATCTAGTAAAACTCACATGTATTCAATATCACAGGCATTTTTAGACACTTTGCACGTTTGGATCAGGAATTATGTTGGAATACATTTTTATTGCTTTATTCGCATTATCTCAGTATTCTAAGTACATTACTGTCAAATTGAGTAAAACATTACTTTTTGTTTTTGCAAACGGTACCAAATTTTTTTTTCAGGAAAACTCTCAAAGATGCATTTCTTCAGGCATTATTAGACATATTGCATGTGTATTTTTGGAGTTATGTTTCATAAACTGACATTTTGAGTTTGACCAATATGAGGCCAGTAAAAACTGATTTTTGTATTTTTGAACCTTACCAAAACACCTGATTCAGGTCAAACTCACATAAATTCAATATTACAGGCTTTTTTAGACAAATTTCATGTTTGCTTTTGGAGTTATGATTATAAACCTTTCATATTTAGGTTGACAGTCACACTGTTATATTGAATAAAAAAACAAACTTGTGTCTTTAGAAACCTTACAAAAGATCATTTTTCTAGTACTACTAACAAAAATACATGTCTCTAGGCATTATTAGCCATTTTGCATGTGTTGTTTAGAAGTTATGTTTGAATACATTTTTATTGCTTTTTTCGCATTATCTCAGGATTCTAAGAACATTATAGTCATATTGAGTAAAAAACTACTTTTTGCATTTGCAAGATTTAAAAAAGCATATGTTTCGAGTAAAACTCCCAAAGATGCATTATTTCAGGCATTATTAGCCATTTTCCATGTGTGGTGTAGGAGTTATGTTTAAATAACTCTCATATTGAGTGTTACAGTATACAGTCATATTGAGTAATACCTCATTTTTGTATTTGCAAACCATAGAAAAACAACTGTATCTAGTAAAACTCACATGTATTCAATATCACAGGAATTTTTAGACACTTTGCACGTTTGGATTAGGAATTATGTTGGAATACATTTTTATTGCTTTATTCGCATTATCTCAGGATTCTAAGTACATTACTGTCAAATTGAGTAAAACATTACTTTTTGTTTTTGCAAACGGTACCAAATGTTTTTTTTTTTTCAGGGAAACTCTCAAAGATGCATTTCTTCAGGCATTATTAGACATATTGCATGTGTATTTTTGGAGTTATGTTTCATAAACTGACATTTTGAGTTTGACCAATATGAGGCCAGTAAAACCTGATTTTTGTATTTTTGAACCTTTCCAAAATACCTGATTCAGGTCAAACTCACATAAATTCAATATTACAGGCTTTTTTAGACAAAGTTCATGTTTGGTTTTGGAGTTATGATTATAAACCTTTCATATTTAGGTTGACAGTCACACTGTTATATTGAATAAAAAAACTAACTTGTGTCTTTAGAAACCTTACAAAAGATCATTTTTCTAGTACTACTAACAAAAATACATATCTCTAGGCATTATTAGCCATTTTGCATGTGTTGTTTAGAAGTTATGTTTGAATACATTTTTATTGCTTTTTTCGCATTATCTCAGGATTCTAAGAACATTATAGTCATATTGATTAAAAAACTACTTTTTGCATTTGCAAGATTTAAAAAAGCATATGTTTCGAGTAAAACTCCCAAAGATGCATTATTTCAGGCATTATTAGCCATTTTCCATGTGTGGTGTAGGAGTTATGTTTAAATAACTGTCATATTGAGTGTTACAGTATACAGTCATATTGAGTAATACCTCATTTTTGTATTTGCAAACCATAGAAAAACAACTGTATCTAGTAAAACTCACATGTATTCAATATCACAGGCATTTTTAGACACTTTGCACGTTTGGATTAGGAATTATGTTGGAATACATTTTTATTGCTTTATTCGCATCATCTCAGGATTCTAAGTACATTACTGTCAAATTGAGTAAAACATTACTTTTTGTTTTTGCAAACGGTACCAAATTTTTTTTTTTTTCAGGAAAACTCTCAAAGATGCATTTCTTCAGGCATTATTAGACATATTGCATGTGTATTTTTGGAGTTATGTTTCATAAACTGACATTTTGAGTTTGACCAATATGAGGCCAGTAAAACCTGATTTTTGTATTTTTGAACCTTTCCAAAATACCTGATTCAGGTCAAACTCACATAAATTCAATATTACAGGCTTTTTTAGACAAATTTCATGTTTGGTTTTGGAGTTATGATTATAAAACCTTTCATATTTAGGTTGACAGTCACACTGTTATATTGAATAAAAAAACTAACTTGTGTCTTTAGAAACCTTACAAAAGATCATTTTTCTAGTACTACTAACAAATATACATATCTCTAGGCATTATCAGCCATTTTGCATGTGTTGTTTAGAAGTTATGTTTGAATACATTTTTATTGCTTTTTTCGCATTATCTCAGGATTCTAAGAACATTATAGTTATATTGATTAAAAAACTACTTTTTGCATTTGCAAGATTTAAAAAAGCATATGTTTCGAGTAAAACTCCCAAAGATGCATTATTTCAGGCATTATTAGCCATTTTCCATGTGTGGTGTAGGAGTTATGTTTAAATAACTGTCATATTGAGTGTTACAGTATACAGTCATATTGAGTAATACCCCATTTTTGTATTTGCAAACCATAGAAAAACAACTGTATCTAGTAAAACTCACATGTATTCAATATCACAGGCATTTTTAGACACTTTGCACGTTTGGATTAGGAATTATGTTGGAATACATTTTTATTGCTTTATTCGCATCATCTCAGGATTCTAAGTACATTACTGTCAAATTGAGTAAAACATTACTTTTTGTTTTTGCAAACGGTACCAAATTTTTTTTTTCAGGAAAACTCTCAAAGATGCATTTCTTCAGGCATTATTAGACATATTGCATGTGTATTTTTGGAGTTATGTTTCATAAACTGACATTTTGAGTTTGACCAATATGAGGCCAGTAAAACCTGATTTTTGTATTTTTGAACCTTTCCAAAATACCTGATTCAGGTCAAACTCACATAAATTCAATATTACAGGCTTTTTTAGACAAATTTCATGTTTGGTTTTGGAGTTATGATTATAAACCTTTCATATTTAGGTTGACAGTCACACTGTTATATTGAATAAAAAAACTAACTTTTGTCTTTAGAAACCTTACAAAAGATCATTTTTCTAGTACTACTAACAAAAATACATATCTGTAGGCATTATTAGCCATTTTGCATGTGTTGTTTAGATTTTATGTTTGAATACATTTTTATTGCTTTTTTCGCATTATCTCAGGATTCTAAGAACATTATAGTCATATTGAGTAAAAAACTACTTTTTGCATTTGCAAGATTTAAAAAAGCATATGTTTCGAGTAAAACTCCCAAAGATGCATTATTTCAGGCATTATTAGCCATTTTCCATGTGTGGTGTAGGAGTTATGTTTAAATAACTGTCATATTGAGTGTTACAGTATACAGTCATATTGAGTAATACCTCATTTTTGTATTTGCAAACCATAGAAAAACAACTGTATCTAGTAAAACTCACATGTATTCAATATCACAGGCATTTTTAGACACTTTGCACGTTTGGATTAGGAATTATGTTGGAATACATTTTTATTGCTTTATTCGCATTATCTCAGGATTCTAAGTACATTACTGTCAAATTGAGTAAAACATTACTTTTTGTTTTTGCAAACGGTACCAAATGTTTTTTTTTCAGGAAAACTCTCAAAGATGCATTTCTTCAGGCATTATTAGACATATTGCATGTGTATTTTTGGAGTTATGTTTCATAAACTGACATTTTGAGTTTGACCAATATGAGGCCAGTAAAACCTGATTTTTGTATTTTTGAACCTTTCCAAAATACCTGATTCAGGTCAAACTCACATAAATTCAGTATTACAGGCTTTTTTAGACAAATTTCATGTTTGGTTTTGGAGTTATGATTATAAACCTTTCATATTTAGGTTGACAGTCACACTGTTACATTGAATAAAAAAACTAACTTGTGTCTTTAGAAACCTTACAAAAGATCATTTTTCTAGTACTACTAACAAATATACATATCTCTAGGCATTATTAGCCATTTTGCATGTGTTGTTTAGAAGTTATGTTTGAATACATTTTTATTGCTTTTTTCGCATTATCTCAGGATTCTAAGAACATTATAGTCATATTGATTAAAAAACTACTTTTTGCATTTGCAAGATTTAAAAAAGCATATGTTTCCAGTAAAACTCCCAAAGATGCATTATTTCAGGCATTATTAGCCATTTTCCATGTGTGGTGTAGGAGTTATGTTTAAATAACTGTCATATTGAGTGTTACAGTATACAGTCATATTGAGTAATACCTCATTTTTGTATTTGCAAACCATAGAAAAACAACTGTATCTAGTAAAACTCACATGTATTCAATATCACAGGCATTTTTAGACACTTTGCACGTTTGGATTAGGAATTATGTTGGAATACATTTTTATTGCTTTATTCGCATCATCTCAGGATTCTAAGTACATTACTGTCAAATTGAGTAAAACATTACTTTTTGTTTTTGCAAACGGTACCAATTTTTTTTTTTCAGGAAAACTCTCAAAGATGCATTTCTTCAGGCATTATTAGACATATTGCATGTGTATTTTTGGAGTTATGTTTCATAAACTGACATTTTGAGTTTGACCAATATGAGGCCAGTAAAACCTGATTTTTGTATTTTTGAACCTTTCCAAAATACCTGATTCAGGTCAAACTCACATAAATTCAGTATTACAGGCTTTTTTAGACAAATTTCATATTTGGTTTTGGAGTTATGATTATAAACCTTTCATATTTAGGTTGACAGTCACACTGTTATATTGAATAAAAAAACTAACTTGTGTCTTTAGAAACCTTACAAAAGATCATTTTTCTAGTACTACTAACAAAAATACATATCTCTAGGCATTATTAGCCATTTTGCATGTGTTGTTTAGAAGTTATGTTTGAATACATTTTTATTGCTTTTTTCGCATTATCTCAGGATTCTAAGAACATTATAGTCATATTGAGTAAAAAACTACTTTTTGCATTTGCAAGATTTAAAAAAGCATATGTTTCGAGTAAAACTCCCAAAGATGCATTATTTCAGGCATTATTAGCCATTTTCCATGTGTGGTGTAGGAGTTGTGTTTAAATAACTGTCATATTGAGTGTTACAGTATACAGTCATATTGAGTAATACCTCATTTTTGTATTTGCAAACCATAGAAAAACAACTGTATCTAGTAAAACTCACATGTATTCAATATCACAGGCATTTTTAGACACTTTGCACGTTTGGATTAGGAATTATGTTGGAATACATTTTTATTGCTTTATTCGCATTATCTCAGGATTCTAAGTACATTACTGTCAAATTGAGTAAAACATTACTTTTTGTTTTTGCAAACGGTACCAAATTTTTTTTTTCAGGAAAACTCTCAAAGATGCATTTCTTCAGGCATTATTAGACATATTGCATGTGTATTTTGGGAGTTATGTTTCATAAACTGACATTTTGAGTTTGACCAATATGAGGCCAGTAAAACCTGTTTTTTGTATTTTTGAACCTTTCCAAAATACCTGATTCAGGTCAAACTCACATAAATTCAATATTACAGGCTTTTTTAGACAAATTTCATGTTTGCTTTTGGAGTTATGATTATAAACCTTTCATATTTAGGTTGACAGTCACACTGTTATATTGAATAAAAAAACAAACTTGTGTCTTTAGAAACCTTACAAAAGATCATTTTTCTAGTACTACTAACAAAAATACATGTCTCTAGGCATTATTAGCCATTTTGCATGTGTTGTTTAGAAGTTATGTTTGAATACATTTTTATTGCTTTTTTCGCATTATCTCAGGATTCTAAGAACATTATAGTCATATTGAGTAAAAAACTACTTTTTGCATTTGCAAGATTTAAAAAAGCATATGTTTCGAGTAAAACTCCCAAAGATGCATTATTTCAGGCATTATTAGCCATTTTCCATGTGTGGTGTAGGAGTTATGTTTAAATAACTCTCATATTGAGTGTTACAGTATACAGTCATATTGAGTAATACCTCATTTTTGTATTTGCAAACCATAGAAAAACAACTGTATCTAGTAAAACTCACATGTATTCAATATCACAGGAATTTTTAGACACTTTGCACGTTTGGATTAGGAATTATGTTGGAATACATTTTTATTGCTTTATTCGCATTATCTCAGGATTCTAAGTACATTACTGTCAAATTGAGTAAAACATTACTTTTTGTTTTTGCAAACGGTACCAAATGTTTTTTTTTTTTCAGGGAAACTCTCAAAGATGCATTTCTTCAGGCATTATTAGACATATTGCATGTGTATTTTTGGAGTTATGTTTCATAAACTGACATTTTGAGTTTGACCAATATGAGGCCAGTAAAACCTGATTTTTGTATTTTTGAACCTTTCCAAAATACCTGATTCAGGTCAAACTCACATAAATTCAATATTACAGGCTTTTTTAGACAAAGTTCATGTTTGGTTTTGGAGTTATGATTATAAACCTTTCATATTTAGGTTGACAGTCACACTGTTATATTGAATAAAAAAACTAACTTGTGTCTTTAGAAACCTTACAAAAGATCATTTTTCTAGTACTACTAACAAAAATACATATCTCTAGGCATTATTAGCTATTTTGCATGTGTTGTTTAGAAGTTATGTTTGAATACATTTTTATTGCTTTTTTCGCATTATCTCAGGATTCTAAGAACATTATAGTCATATTGAGTAAAAAACTACTTTTTGCATTTGCAAGATTTAAAAAAGCATATGTTTCGAGTAAAACTCCCAAAGATGCATTATTTCAGGCAGTATTAGCCATTTTCCATGTGTGGTGTAGGAGTTATGTTTAAATAACTGTCATATTGAGTGTTACAGTATACAGTCATATTGAGTAATACCTCATTTTTGTATTTGCAAACCATAGAAAAACAACTGTATCTAGTAAAACTCACATGTATTCAATATCACAGGCATTTTTAGACACTTTGCACGTTTGGATTAGGAATTATGTTGGAATACATTTTTATTGCTTTATTCGCATTATCTCAGGATTCTAAGTACATTACTGTCAAATTGAGTAAAACATTCCTTTTTGTTTTTGCAAACGGTACCAAATGTTTTTTT
Source organism: Nerophis ophidion (assembly GCF_033978795.1). Classification (NCBI taxonomy): domain Eukaryota; kingdom Metazoa; phylum Chordata; class Actinopteri; order Syngnathiformes; family Syngnathidae; genus Nerophis; species Nerophis ophidion. The sequence continues at coordinate 20,452,955 of NC_084636.1, forward strand.
TTTTTCAGGGAAACTCTCAAAGATGCATTTCTTCAGGCATTATTAGACATATTGCATGTGTATTTTTGGAGTTATGTTTCATAAACTGACATTTTGAGTTTGACCAATATGAGGCCAGTAAAACCTGATTTTTGTATTTTTGAACCTTTCCAAAATACCTGATTCAGGTCAAACTCACATAAATTCAATATTACAGGCTTTTTTAGACAAAGTTCATGTTTGGTTTTGGAGTTATGATTATAAACCTTTCATATTTAGGTTGACAGTCACACTGTTATATTGAATAAAAAAACTAACTTGTGTCTTTAGAAACCTTACAAAAGATCATTTTTCTAGTACTACTAACAAAAATACATATCTCTAGGCATTATTAGCCATTTTGCATGTGTTGTTTAGAAGTTATGTTTGAATACATTTTTATTGCTTTTTTCGCATTATCTCAGGATTCTAAGATCATTCAATCAATCAATCAATGTTTACTTATATAGCCCTAAATTATAGTCATATTGATTAAAAAACTACTTTTTGCATTTGCAAGATTTAAAAAAGCATATGTTTCCAGTAAAACTCCCAAAGATGCATTATTTCAGGCATTATTAGCCATTTTCCATGTGTGGTGTAGGAGTTATGTTTAAATAACTGTCATATTGAGTGTTACAGTATACAGCCATATTGAGTAATACCTCATTTTTGTATTTGCAAACCATAGAAAAACAACTGTATCTAGTAAAACTCACATGTATTCAATATCACAGGCATTTTTAGACACTTTGCACATTTGGATTAGGAATTATGTTGGAATACATTTTTATTGCTTTATTCGCATTATCTCAGGATTCTAAGTACATTACTGTCAAATTGAGTAAAACATTACTTTTTGTTTTTGCAAACGGTACCAAATGTTTTTTTTTTCAGGGAAACTCTCAAAGATGCATTTCTTCAGGCATTATTAGACATATTGCATGTGTATTTTTGGAGTTATGTTTCATAAACTGACATTTTGAGTTTGACCAATATGAGGCCAGTAAAACCTGATTTTTGTATTTTTGAACCTTTCCAAAATACCTGATTCAGGTCAAACTCACATAAATTCAATATTACAGGCTTTTTTAGACAAAGTTCATGTTTGGTTTTGGAGTTATGATTATAAACCTTTCATATTTAGGTTGACAGTCACACTGTTATATTGAATAAAAAAACTAACTTGTGTCTTTAGAAACCTTACAAAAGATCATTTTTCTAGTACTACTAACAAAAATACATATCTCTAGGCATTATTAGCCATTTTGCATGTGTTGTTTAGAAGTTATGTTTGAATACATTTTTATTGCTTTTTTCGCATTATCTCAGGATTCTAAGAACATTATAGTCATATTGATTAAAAAACTACTTTTTGCATTTGCAAGATTTAAAAAAGCATATGTTTCCAGTAAAACTCCCAAAGATGCATTATTTCAGGCATTATTAGCCATTTTCCATGTGTGGTGTTGGAGTTATGTTTAAATAACTGTCATATTGAGTGTTACAGTATACAGTCATATTGAGTAATACCTCATTTTTGTATTTGCAAACCATAGAAAAACAACTGTATCTAGTAAAACTCACATGTATTCAATATCACAGGCATTTTTAGACACTTTGCACGTTTGGATTAGGAATTATGTTGGAATACATTTTTATTGCTTTATTCGCATTATCTCAGGATTCTAAGTACATTACTGTCAAATTGAGTAAAACATTACTTTTTGTTTTTGCAAACGGTACCAAATGTTTTTTTTTTTCAGGGAAACTCTCAAAGATGCATTTCTTCAGGCATTATTAGACATATTGCATGTGTATTTTTGGAGTTATGTTTCATAAACTGACATTTTGAGTTTGACCAATATGAGGCCAGTAAAACCTGATTTTTGTATTTTTGAACCTTTCCAAAATACCTGATTCAGGTCAAACTCACATAAATTCAATATTACAGGCTTTTTTAGACAAAGTTCATGTTTGGTTTTGGAGTTATGATTTTAAACCTTTCATATTTAGGTTGACAGTCACACTGTTATATTGAATAAAAAAACTAACTTGTGTCTTTAGAAACCTTACAAAAGATCATTTTTCTAGTATTACTAACAAAAATACATATCTCTAGGCATTATTAGCCATTTTGCATGTGTTGTTTAGAAGTTATGTTTGAATACATTGTTACTGCTTTTTTCGCATTATCTCAGGATTCTAAGAACATTATAGTCATATTGATTAAAAAACTACTTTTTGCATTTGCAAGATTTAAAAAAGCATATGTTTCCAGTAAAACTCCCAAAGATGCATTATTTCAGGCATTATTAGCCATTTTCCATGTGTGGTGTAGGAGTTATGTTTAAATAACTGTCATATTGAGTGTTACAGTATACAGTCATATTGAGTAATACCTCATTTTTGTATTTGCAAACCATAGAAAAACAACTGTATCTAGTAAAACTCACATGTATTCAATATCACAGGCATTTTTAGACACTTTGCACGTTTGGATTAGGAATTATGTTGGAATACATTTTTATTGCTTTATTCGCATTATCTCAGGATTCTAAGTACATTACTGTCAAATTGAGTAAAACATTACTTTTTGTTTTTGCAAACGGTACCAATTTTTTTTTTTCAGGAAAACTCTCAAAGATGCATTTCTTCAGGCATTATTAGACATGTTGCATGTGTATTTTGGGAGTTATGTTTCATAAACTGACATTTTGAGTTTGACCAATATGAGGCCAGTAAAACCTGTTTTTTGTATTTTTGAACCTTTCCAAAATACCTGATTCAGGTCAAACTCACATAAATTCAATATTACAGGCTTTTTTAGACAAATTTCATGTTTGGTTTTGGAGTTATGATTATAAACCTTTCATATTTAGGTTGACAGTCACACTGTTATATTGAATAAAAAAACTAACTTGTGTCTTTAGAAACCTTACAAAAGATCATTTTTCTAGTACTACTAACAAAAATACATGTCTCTAAGCATTATTAGCCATTTTGCATGTGTTGTTTAGAAGTTATGTTTGAATACATTTTTATTGCTTTTTTCGCATTATCTCAGGATTCTAAGAACATTATAGTCATATTGAGTAAAAAACTACTTTTTGCATTTGCAAGATTTAAAAAAGCATATGTTTCGAGTAAAACTCCCAAAGATGCATTATTTCAGGCATTATTAGCCATTTTCCATGTGTGGTGTAGGAGTTATGTTTAAATAACTCTCATATTGAGTGTTACAGTATACAGTCATATTGAGTAATACCTCATTTTTGTATTTGCAAACCATAGAAAAACAACTGTATCTAGTAAAACTCACATGTATTCAATATCACAGGCATTTTTAGACACTTTGCACGTTTGGATTAGGAATTATGTTGGAATACATTTTTATTGCTTTATTCGCATTATCTCAGGATTCTAAGTACATTACTGTCAAATTGAGTAAAACATTACTTTTTGTTTTTGCAAACGGTACCAAATGTTTTTTTTTTTCAGGGAAACTCTCAAAGATGCATTTCTTCAGGCATTATTAGACATATTGCATGTGTATTTTTGGAGTTATGTTTCATCAACTGACATTTTGAGTTTGACCAATATGAGGCCAGTAAAACCTGATTTTTGTATTTTTGAACCTTTCCAAAATACCTGATTCAGGTCAAACTCACATAAATTCAATATTACAGGCTTTTTTAGACAAAGTTCATGTTTGGTTTTGGAGTTATGATTATAAACCTTTCATATTTAGGTTGACAGTCACACTGTTATATTGAATAAAAAAACTAACTTGTGTCTTTAGAAACCTTACAAAAGATCATTTTTCTAGTACTACTAACAAAAATACATATCTCTAGGCATTATTAGCCATTTTGCATGTGTTGTTTAGAAGTTATGTTTGAATACATTTTTATTGCTTTTTTCGCATTATCTCAGGATTCTAAGAACATTATAGTCATATTGATTAAAAAACTACTTTTTGCATTTGCAAGATTTAAAAAAGCATATGTTTCCAGTAAAACTCCCAAAGATGCATTATTTCAGGCATTATTAGCCATTTTCCATGTGTGGTGTAGGAGTTATGTTTAAATAACTGTCATATTGAGTGTTACAGTATACAGTCATATTGAGTAATACCTCATTTTTGTATTTGCAAACCATAGAAAAACAACTGTATCTAGTAAAACTCACATGTATTCAATATCACAGGCATTTTTAGACACTTTGCACATTTGGATTAGGAATTATGTTGGAATACATTTTTATTGCTTTATTCGCATTATCTCAGGATTCTAAGTACATTACTGTCAAATTGAGTAAAACATTACTTTTTGTTTGTGCAAACGGTACCAAATGTTTTTTTTTTCAGGGAAACTCTCAAAGATGCATTTCTTCAGGCATTATTAGACATATTGCATGTGTATTTTTGGAGTTATGTTTCATAAACTGACATTTTGAGTTTGACCAATATGAGGCCAGTAAAACCTGATTTTTGTATTTTTGAACCTTTCCAAAATACCTGATTCAGGTCAAACTCACATAAATTCAATATTACAGGCTTTTTTAGACAAAGTTCATGTTTGGTTTTGGAGTTATGATTATAAACCTTTCATATTTAGGTTGACAGTCACACTGTTATATTGAATAAAAAAACTAACTTGTGTCTTTAGAAACCTTACAAAAGATCATTTTTCTAGTACTACTAACAAAAATACATATCTCTAGGCATTATTAGCCATTTTGCATGTGTTGTTTAGAAGTTATGTTTGAATACATTTTTATTGCTTTTTTCGCATTATCTCAGGATTCTAAGAACATTATAGTCATATTGATTAAAAAACTACTTTTTGCATTTGCAAGATTTAAAAAAGCATATGTTTCCAGTAAAACTCCCAAAGATGCATTATTTCAGGCATTATTAGCCATTTTCCATGTGTGGTGTAGGAGTTATGTTTAAATAACTGTCATATTGAGTGTTACAGTATACAGTCATATTGAGTAATACCTCATTTTTGTATTTGCAAACCATAGAAAAACAACTGTATCTAGTAAAACTCACATGTATTCAATATCACAGGCATTTTTAGACACTTTGCACGTTTGGATTAGGAATTATGTTGGAATACATTTTTATTGCTTTATTCGCATTATCTCAGGATTCTAAGTACATTACTGTCAAATTGAGTAAAACATTACTTTTTGTTTTTGCAAACGGTACCAAATTTTTTTTTTCAGGAAAACTCTCAAAGATGCATTTCTTCAGGCATTATTAGACATGTTGCATGTGTATTTTGGGAGTTATGTCTCATAAACTGACATTTTGAGTTTGACCAATATGAGGCCAGTAAAACCTGTTTTTTGTATTTTTGAACCTTTCCAAAATACCTGATTCAGGTCAAACTCACATAAATTCAATATTACAGGCTTTTTTAGACAAATTTCATGTTTGGTTTTGGAGTTATGATTATAAACCTTTCATATTTAGGTTGACAGTCACACTGTTATATTGAATAAAAAAACTAACTTGTGTCTTTAGAAACCTTACAAAAGATCATTTTTCTAGTACTACTAACAAAAATACATGTCTCTAAGCATTATTAGCCATTTTGCATGTGTTGTTTAGAAGTTATGTTTGAATACATTTTTATTGCTTTTTTCGCATTATCTCAGGATTCTAAGAACATTATAGTCATATTGAGTAAAAAACTACTTTTTGCATTTGCAAGATTTAAAAAAGCATATGTTTCGAGTAAAACTCCCAAAGATGCATTATTTCAGGCATTATTAGCCATTTTCCATGTGTGGTGTAGGAGTTATGTTTAAATAACTCTCATATTGAGTGTTACAGTATACAGTCATATTGAGTAATACCTCATTTTTGTATTTGCAAACCATAGAAAAACAACTGTATCTAGTAAAACTCACATGTATTCAATATCACAGGCATTTTTAGACACTTTGCACGTTTGGATTAGGAATTATGTTGGAATACATTTTTATTGCTTTATTCGCATTATCTCAGGATTCTAAGTACATTACTGTCAAATTGAGTAAAACATTACTTTTTGTTTTTGCAAACGGTACCAAATGTTTTTTTTTCAGGAAAACTCTCAAAGATGCATTTCTTCAGGCATTATTAGACATATTGCATGTGTATTTTTGGAGTTATGTTTCATAAACTGACATTTTGAGTTTGACCAATATGAGGCCAGTAAAACCTGATTTTTGTATTTTTGAACCTTTCCAAAATACCTGATTCAGGTCAAACTCACATAAATTCAATATTACAGGCTTTTTTAGACAAAGTTCTTGTTTGGTTTTGGAGTTATGATTATAAACCTTTCATATTTAGGTTTACAGTCACACTGTTATATTGAATAAAAAAACTAACTTGTGTCTTTAGAAACCTTACAAAAGATCATTTTTCTAGTACTACTAACAAAAATACATATCTCTAGGCATTATTAGCCATTTTGCATGTGTTGTTTAGAAGTTATGTTTGAATACATTTTTATTGCTTTTTTCGCATTATCTCAGGATTCTAAGAACATTATAGTCATATTGATTAAAAAACTACTTTTTGCATTTGCAAGATTTAAAAAAGCATATGTTTCCAGTAAAACTCCCAAAGATGCATTATTTCAGGCATTATTAGCCATTTTCCATGTGTGGTGTAGGAGTTATGTTTAAATAACTGTCATATTGAGTGTTACAGTATACAGTCATATTGAGTAATACCTCATTTTTGTATTTGCAAACCATAGAAAAACAACTGTATCTAGTAAAACTCACATGTATTCAATATCACAGGCATTTTTAGACACTTTGCACGTTTGGATTAGGAATTATGTTGGAATACATTTTTATTGCTTTATTCGCATTATCTCAGGATTCTAAGTACATTACTGTCAAATTGAGTAAAACATTACTTTTTGTTTTTGCAAACGGTACCAAATTTTTTTTTTCAGGAAAACTCTCAAAGATGCATTTCTTCAGGCATTATTAGACATATTGCATGTGTATTTTTGGAGTTATGTTTCATAAACTGACATTTTGAGTTTGACCAATATGAGGCCAGTAAAACCTGATTTTTGTATTTTTGAACCTTTCCAAAATACCTGATTCAGGTCAAACTCACATAAATTCAGTATTACAGGCTTTTTTAGACAAATTTCATGTTTGGTTTTGGAGTTATGATTATAAACCTTTCATATTTAGGTTGACAGTCACACTGTTACATTGAATAAAAAAACTAACTTGTGTCTTTAGAAACCTTACAAAAGATCATTTTTCTAGTACTACTAACAAATATACATATCTCTAGGCATTATTAGCCATTTTGCATGTGTTGTTTAGAAGTTATGTTTGAATACATTTTTATTGCTTTTTTCGCATTATCTCAGGATTCTAAGAACATTATAGTCATATTGATTAAAAAACTACTTTTTGCATTTGCAAGATTTAAAAAAGCATATGTTTCCAGTAAAACTCCCAAAGATGCATTATTTCAGGCATTATTAGCCATTTTCCATGTGTGGTGTAGGAGTTATGTTTAAATAACTGTCATATTGAGTGTTACAGTATACAGTCATATTGAGTAATACCTCATTTTTGTATTTGCAAACCATAGAAAAACAACTGTATCTAGTAAAACTCACATGTATTCAATATCACAGGCATTTTTAGACACTTTGCACGTTTGGATTAGGAATTATGTTGGAATACATTTTTATTGCTTTATTCGCATCATCTCAGGATTCTAAGTACATTACTGTCAAATTGAGTAAAACATTACTTTTTGTTTTTGCAAACGGTACCAATTTTTTTTTTTCAGGAAAACTCTCAAAGATGCATTTCTTCAGGCATTATTAGACATATTGCATGTGTATTTTTGGAGTTATGTTTCATAAACTGACATTTTGAGTTTGACCAATATGAGGCCAGTAAAACCTGATTTTTGTATTTTTGAACCTTTCCAAAATACCTGATTCAGGTCAAACTCACATAAATTCAGTATTACAGGCTTTTTTAGACAAATTTCATATTTGGTTTTGGAGTTATGATTATAAACCTTTCATATTTAGGTTGACAGTCACACTGTTATATTGAATAAAAAAACTAACTTGTGTCTTTAGAAACCTTACAAAAGATCATTTTTCTAGTACTACTAACAAAAATACATATCTCTAGGCATTATTAGCCATTTTGCATGTGTTGTTTAGAAGTTATGTTTGAATACATTTTTATTGCTTTTTTCGCATTATCTCAGGATTCTAAGAACATTATAGTCATATTGAGTAAAAAACTACTTTTTGCATTTGCAAGATTTAAAAAAGCATATGTTTCGAGTAAAACTCCCAAAGATGCATTATTTCAGGCATTATTAGCCATTTTCCATGTGTGGTGTAGGAGTTGTGTTTAAATAACTGTCATATTGAGTGTTACAGTATACAGTCATATTGAGTAATACCTCATTTTTGTATTTGCAAACCATAGAAAAACAACTGTATCTAGTAAAACTCACATGTATTCAATATCACAGGCATTTTTAGACACTTTGCACGTTTGGATTAGGAATTATGTTGGAATACATTTTTATTGCTTTATTCGCATTATCTCAGGATTCTAAGTACATTACTGTCAAATTGAGTAAAACATTACTTTTTGTTTTTGCAAACGGTACCAAATTTTTTTTTTCAGGAAAACTCTCAAAGATGCATTTCTTCAGGCATTATTAGACATATTGCATGTGTATTTTGGGAGTTATGTTTCATAAACTGACATTTTGAGTTTGACCAATATGAGGCCAGTAAAACCTGTTTTTTGTATTTTTGAACCTTTCCAAAATACCTGATTCAGGTCAAACTCACATAAATTCAATATTACAGGCTTTTTTAGACAAATTTCATGTTTGCTTTTGGAGTTATGATTATAAACCTTTCATATTTAGGTTGACAGTCACACTGTTATATTGAATAAAAAAACAAACTTGTGTCTTTAGAAACCTTACAAAAGATCATTTTTCTAGTACTACTAACAAAAATACATGTCTCTAGGCATTATTAGCCATTTTGCATGTGTTGTTTAGAAGTTATGTTTGAATACATTTTTATTGCTTTTTTCGCATTATCTCAGGATTCTAAGAACATTATAGTCATATTGAGTAAAAAACTACTTTTTGCATTTGCAAGATTTAAAAAAGCATATGTTTCGAGTAAAACTCCCAAAGATGCATTATTTCAGGCATTATTAGCCATTTTCCATGTGTGGTGTAGGAGTTATGTTTAAATAACTCTCATATTGAGTGTTACAGTATACAGTCATATTGAGTAATACCTCATTTTTGTATTTGCAAACCATAGAAAAACAACTGTATCTAGTAAAACTCACATGTATTCAATATCACAGGAATTTTTAGACACTTTGCACGTTTGGATTAGGAATTATGTTGGAATACATTTTTATTGCTTTATTCGCATTATCTCAGGATTCTAAGTACATTACTGTCAAATTGAGTAAAACATTACTTTTTGTTTTTGCAAACGGTACCAAATGTTTTTTTTTCAGGAAAACTCTCAAAGATGCATTTCTTCAGGCATTATTAGACATATTGCATGTGTATTTTGGGAGTTATGTTTCATAAACTGACATTTTGAGTTTGACCAATATGAGGCCAGTAAAACCTGTTTTTTGTATTTTTGAACCTTTCCAAAATACCTGATTCAGGTCAAACTCACATAAATTCAATATTACAGGCTTTTTTAGACAAATTTCATGTTTGGTTTTGGAGTTATGATTATAAACCTTTCATATTTAGGTTGACAGTCACACTGTTATATTGAATAAAAAAACTAACTTGTGTCTTTAGAAACCTTACAAAAGATCATTTTTCTAGTACTACTAACAAAAATACATGTCTCTAAGCATTATTAGCCATTTTGCATGTGTTGTTTAGAAGTTATGTTTGAATACATTTTTATTGCTTTTTTCGCATTATCTCAGGATTCTAAGAACATTATAGTCATATTGAGTAAAAAACTACTTTTTGCATTTGCAAGATTTAAAAAAGCATATGTTTCGAGTAAAACTCCCAAAGATGCATTATTTCAGGCAGTATTAGCCATTTTCCATGTGTGGTGTAGGAGTTATGTTTAAATAACTGTCATATTGAGTGTTACAGTATACAGTCATATTGAGTAATACCTCATTTTTGTATTTGCAAACCATAGAAAAACAACTGTATCTAGTAAAACTCACATGTATTCAATATCACAGGCATTTTTAGACACTTTGCAGGTTTGGATTAGGAATTATGTTGGAATACATTTTTATTGCTTTATTCGCATTATCTCAGGATTCTAAGTACATTACTGTCAAATTGAGTAAAACATTCCTTTTTGTTTTTGCAAACGGTACCAAATGTTTTTTTTTTTTCAGGGAAACTCTCAAAGATGCATTTCTTCAGGCATTATTAGACATATTGCATGTGTATTTTTGGAGTTATGTTTCATAAACTGACATTTTGAGTATGACCAATATGAGGCCAGTAAAACCTGATTTTTGTATTTTTGAACCTTTCCAAAATACCTGATTCAGGTCAAACTCACATAAATTCAATATTACAGGCTTTTTTAGACAAAGTTCATGTTTGGTTTTGGAGTTATGATTATAAACCTTTCATATTTAGGTTGACAGTCACACTGTTATATTGAATAAAAAAACTAACTTGTGTCTTTAGAAACCTTACAAAAGATCATTTTTCTAGTACTACTAACAAAAATACATATCTCTAGGCATTATTAGCCATTTTGCATGTGTTGTTTAGAAGTTATGTTTGAATACATTTTTATTGCTTTTTTCGCATTATCTCAGGATTCTAAGAACATTATAGTCATATTGATTAAAAAACTACTTTTTGCATTTGCAAGATTTAAAAAAGCATATGTTTCCAGTAAAACTCCCAAAGATGCATTATTTCAGGCATTATTAGCCATTTTCCATGTGTGGTGTAGGAGTTATGTTTAAATAACTGTCATATTGAGTGTTACAGTATACAGTCATATTGAGTAATACCTCATTTTTGTATTTGCAAACCATAGAAAAACAACTGTATCTAGTAAAACTCACATGTATTCAATATCACAGGCATTTTTAGACACTTTGCACGTTTGGATTAGGAATTATGTTGGAATACATTTTTATTGCTTTATTCGCATTATCTCAGGATTCTAAGTACATTACTGTCAAATTGAGTAAAACATTACTTTTTGTTTTTGCAAACGGTACCAAATTTTTTTTTTCAGGAAAACTCTCAAAGATGCATTTCTTCAGGCATTATTAGACATGTTGCATGTGTATTTTGGGAGTTATGTTTCATAAACTGACATTTTGAGTTTGACCAATATGAGGCCAGTAAAACCTGTTTTTTGTATTTTTGAACCTTTCCAAAATACCTGATTCAGGTCAAACTCACATAAATTCAATATTACAGGCTTTTTTAGACAAATATCATGTTTGGTTTTGGAGTTATGATTATAAACCTTTCATATTTAGGTTGACAGTCACACTGTTATATTGAATAAAAAAACTAACTTGTGTCTTTAGAAACCTTACAAAAGATCATTTTTCTAGTACTACTAACAAAAATACATGTCTCTAAGCATTATTAGCCATTTTGCATGTGTTGTTTAGAAGTTATGTTTGAATACATTTTTATTGCTTTTTTCGCATTATCTCAGGATTCTAAGAACATTATAGTCATATTGAGTAAAAAACTACTTTTTGCATTTGCAAGATTTAAAAAAGCATATGTTTCGAGTAAAACTCCCAAAGATGCATTATTTCAGGCATTATTAGCCATTTTCCATGTGTGGTGTAGGAGTTATGTTTAAATAACTCTCATATTGAGTGTTACAGTATACAGTCATATTGAGTAATACCTCATTTTTGTATTTGCAAACCATAGAAAAACAACTGTATCTAGTAAAACTCACATGTATTCAATATCACAGGCATTTTTAGACACTTTGCACGTTTGGATTAGGAATTATGTTGGAATACATTTTTATTGCTTTATTCGCATTATCTCAGGATTCTAAGTACATTACTGTCAAATTGAGTAAAACATTACTTTTTGTTTTTGCAAACGGTACCAAATGTTTTTTTTTTTCAGGGAAACTCTCAAAGATGCATTTCTTCAGGCATTATTAGACATATTGCATGTGTATTTTTGGAGTTATGTTTCATAAACTGACATTTTGAGTTTGACCAATATGAGGCCAGTAAAACCTGATTTTTGTATTTTTGAACCTTTCCAAAATACCTGATTCAGGTCAAACTCACATAAATTCAATATTACAGGCTTTTTTAGACAAAGTTCATGTTTGGTTTTGGAGTTATGATTATAAACCTTTCATATTTAGGTTGACAGTCACACTGTTATATTGAATAAAAAAACTAACTTGTGTCTTTAGAAACCTTACAAAAGATCATTTTTCTAGTACTACTAACAAAAATACATATCTCTAGGCATTATTAGCCATTTTGCATGTGTTGTTTAGAAGTTATGTTGAATACATTTTTATTGCTTTTTTCGCATTATCTCAGGATTCTAAGAACATTATAGTCATATTGATTAAAAAACTACTTTTTGCATTTGCAAGATTTAAAAAAGCATATGTTTCCAGTAAAACTCCCAAAGATGCATTATTTCAGGCATTATTAGCCATTTTCCATGTGTGGTGTAGGAGTTGTGTTTAAATAACTGTCATATTGAGTGTTACAGTATACAGTCATATTGAGTAATACCTCATTTTTGTATTTGCAAACCATAGAAAAACAACTGTATCTAGTAAAACTCACATGTATTCAATATCACAGGCATTTTTAGACACTTTGCACGTTTGGATTAGGAATTATGTTGGAATACATTTTTATTGCTTTATTCGCATTATCTCAGGATTCTAAGTACATTACTGTCAAATTGAGTAAAACATTACTTTTTGTTTTTGCAAACGGTACCAAATGTTTTTTTTTTTCAGGGAAACTCTCAAAGATGCATTTCTTCAGGCATTATTAGACATATTGCATGTGTATTTTTGGAGTTATGTTTCATAAACTGACATTTTGAGTTTGACCAATATGAGGCCAGTAAAACCTGATTTTTGTATTTTTGAACCTTTCCAAAATACCTGATTCAGGTCAAACTCACATAAATTCAATATTACAGGCTTTTTTAGACAAAGTTCATGTTTGGTTTTGGAGTTATGATTATAAACCTTTCATATTTAGGTTGACAGTCACACTGTTATATTGAATAAAAAAACTAACTTGTGTCTTTAGAAACCTTACAAAAGATCATTTTTCTAGTACTACTAACAAAAATACATATCTCTAGGCATTATTAGCCATTTTGCATGTGTTGTTTAGAAGTTATGTTTGAATACATTGTTACTGCTTTTTTCGCATTATCTCAGGATTCTAAGAACATTATAGTCATATTGATTAAAAAACTACTTTTTGCATTTGCAAGATTTAAAAAAGCATATGTTTCCAGTAAAACTCCCAAAGATGCATTATTTCAGGCATTATTAGCCATTTTCCATGTGTGGTGTAGGAGTTATGTTTAAATAACTGTCATATTGAGTGTTACAGTATACAGTCATATTGAGTAATACCTCATTTTTGTATTTGCAAACCATAGAAAAACAACTGTATCTAGTAAAACTCACATGTATTCAATATCACAGGCATTTTTAGACACTTTGCACGTTTGGATTAGGAATTATGTTGGAATACATTTTTATTGCTTTATTCGCATTATCTCAGGATTCTAAGTACATTACTGTCAAATTGAGTAAAACATTACTTTTTGTTTTTGCAAACGGTACCAAATTTTTTTTTTCAGGAAAACTCTCAAAGATGCATTTCTTCAGGCATTATTAGACATGTTGCATGTGTATTTTTGGAGTTATGTTTCATAAACTGACATTTTGAGTTTGACCAATATGAGGCCAGTAAAACCTGTTTTTTGTATTTTTGAACCTTTCCAAAATACCTGATTCAGGTCAAACTCACATAAATTCAATATTACAGGCTTTTTTAGACAAATTTCATGTTTGGTTTTGGAGTTATGATTATAAACCTTTCATATTTAGGTTGACAGTCACACTGTTATATTGAATAAAAAAACTAACTTGTGTCTTTAGAAACCTTACAAAAGATCATTTTTCTAGTACTACTAACAAAAATACATGTCTCTAAGCATTATTAGCCATTTTGCATGTGTTGTTTAGAAGTTATGTTTGAATACATTTTTATTGCTTTTTTCGCATTATCTCAGGATTCTAAGAACATTATAGTCATATTGAGTAAAAAACTACTTTTTGCATTTGCAATATTTAAAAAAGCATATGTTTCGAGTAAAACTCCCAAAGATGCATTATTTCAGGCATTATTAGCCATTTTCCATGTGTGGTGTAGGCGTTATGTTTAAATAACTCTCATATTGAGTGTTACAGTATACAGTCATATTGAGTAATACCTCATTTTTGTATTTGCAAACCATAGAAAAACAACTGTATCTAGTAAAACTCACATGTATTCAATATCACAGGCATTTTTAGACACTTTGCACGTTTGGATTAGGAATTATGTTGGAATACATTTTTATTGCTTTATTCGCATTATCTCAGGATTCTAAGTACATTACTGTCAAATTGAGTAAAACATTACTTTTTGTTTTTGCAAACGGTACCAAATGTTTTTTTTTTTCAGGGAAACTCTCAAAGATGCATTTCTTCAGGCATTATTAGACATATTGCATGTGTATTTTTGGAGTTATGTTTCATAAACTGACATTTTGAGTTTGACCAATATGAGGCCAGTAAAACCTGATTTTTGTATTTTTGAACCTTTCCAAAATACCTGATTCAGGTCAAACTCACATAAATTCAATATTACAGGCTTTTTTAGACAAAGTTCATGTTTGGTTTTGGAGTTATGATTATAAACCTTTCATATTTAGGTTGACAGTCACACTGTTATATTGAATAAAAAAACTAACTTGTGTCTTTAGAAACCTTACAAAAGATCATTTTTCTAGTACTACTAACAAAAATACATATCTCTAGGCATTATTAGCCATTTTGCATGTGTTGTTTAGAAGTTATGTTGAATACATTTTTATTGCTTTTTTCGCATTATCTCAGGATTCTAAGAACATTATAGTCATATTGATTAAAAAACTACTTTTTGCATTTGCAAGATTTAAAAAAGCATATGTTTCCAGTAAAACTCCCAAAGATGCATTATTTCAGGCATTATTAGCCATTTTCCATGTGTGGTGTAGGAGTTATGTTTAAATAACTCTCATATTGAGTGTTACAGTATACAGTCATATTGAGTAATACCTCATTTTTGTATTTGCAAACCATAGAAAAACAACTGTATCTAGTAAAACTCACATGTATTCAATATCACAGGCATTTTTAGACACTTTGCACGTTTGGATTAGGAATTATGTTGGAATACATTTTTATTGCTTTATTCGCATTATCTCAGGATTCTAAGTACATTACTGTCAAATTGAGTAAAACATTACTTTTTGTTTTTGCAAACGGTACCAAATGTTTTTTTTTTTCAGGGAAACTCTCAAAGATGCATTTCTTCAGGCATTATTAGACATATTGCATGTGTATTTTTGGAGTTATGTTTCATAAACTGACATTTTGAGTTTGACCAATATGAGGCCAGTAAAACCTGATTTTTGTATTTTTGAACCTTTCCAAAATACCTGATTCAGGTCAAACTCACATAAATTCAATATTACAGGCTTTTTTAGACAAAGTTCATGTTTGGTTTTGGAGTTATGATTATAAACCTTTCATATTTAGGTTGACAGTCACACTGTTATATTGAATAAAAAAACTAACTTGTGTCTTTAGAAAACTTACAAAAGATCATTTTTCTAGTACTACTAACAAAAATACATATCTCTAGGCATTATTAGCCATTTTGCATGTGTTGTTTAGAAGTTATGTTTGAATACATTTTTATTGCTTTTTTCGCATTATCTCAGGATTCTAAGAACATTATAGTCATATTGATTAAAAAACTACTTTTTGCATTTGCAAGATTTAAAAAAGCATATGTTTCCAGTAAAACTCCCAAAGATGCATTATTTCAGGCATTATTAGCCATTTTCCATGTGTGGTGTAGGAGTTATGTTTAAATAACTCTCATATTGAGTGTTACAGTATACAGTCATATTGAGTAATACCTCATTTTTGTATTTGCAAACCATAGAAAAACAACTGTATCTAGTAAAACTCACATGTATTCAATATCACAGGCATTTTTAGACACTTTGCACGTTTGGATTAGGAATTATGTTGGAATACATTTTTATTGCTTTATTCGCATTATCTCAGGATTCTAAGTACATTACTGTCAAATTGAGTAAAACATTACTTTTTGTTTTTGCAAACGGTACCAAATGTTTTTTTTTTTCAGGGAAACTCTCAAAGATGCATTTCTTCAGGCATTATTAGACATATTGCATGTGTATTTTTGGAGTTATGTTTCATAAACTGACATTTTGAGTTTGACCAATATGAGGCCAGTAAAACCTGATTTTTGTATTTTTGAACCTTTCCAAAATACCTGATTCAGGTCAAACTCACATAAATTCAATATTACAGGCTTTTTTAGACAAAGTTCATGTTTGGTTTTGGAGTTATGATTATAAACCTTTCATATTTAGGTTGACAGTCACACTGTTATATTGAATAAAAAAACTAACTTGTGTCTTTAGAAAACTTACAAAAGATCATTTTTCTAGTACTACTAACAAAAATACATATCTCTAGGCATTATTAGCCATTTTGCATGTGTTGTTTAGAAGTTATGTTTGAATACATTTTTATTGCTTTTTTCGCATTATCTCAGGATTCTAAGAACATTATAGTCATATTGATTAAAAAACTACTTTTTGCATTTGCAAGATTTAAAAAAGCATATGTTTCCAGTAAAACTCCCAAAGATGCATTATTTCAGGCATTATTAGCCATTTTCCATGTGTGGTGTAGGAGTTATGTTTAAATAACTCTCATATTGAGTGTTACAGTATACAGTCATATTGAGTAATACCTCATTTTTGTATTTGCAAACCATAGAAAAACAACTGTATCTAGTAAAACTCACATGTATTCAATATCACAGGCATTTTTAGACACTTTGCACGTTTGGATTAGGAATTATGTTGGAATACATTTTTATTGCTTTATTCGCATTATCTCAGGATTCTAAGTACATTACTGTCAAATTGAGTAAAACATTACTTTTTGTTTTTGCAAACGGTACCAAATTTTTTTTTTCAGGAAAACTCTCAAAGATGCATTTCTTCAGGCATTATTAGACATATTGCATGTGTATTTTGGGAGTTATGTTTCATAAACTGACATTTTGAGTTTGACCAATATGAGGCCAGTAAAACCTGTTTTTTGTATTTTTGAACCTTTCCAAAATACCTGATTCAGGTCAAACTCACATAAATTCAATATTACAGGCTTTTTTAGACAAAGTTCATGTTTGGTTTTGGAGTTATGATTATAAACCTTTCATATTTAGGTTGACAGTCACACTGTTATATTGAATAAAAAAACTAACTTGTGTCTTTAGAAACCTTACAAAAGATCATTTTTCTAGTACTACTAACAAAAATACATGTCTCTAAGCATTATTAGCCATTTTGCATGTGTTGTTTAGAAGTTATGTTTGAATACATTTTTATTGCTTTTTTCGCATTATCTCAGGATTCTAAGAACATTATAGTCATATTGAGTAAAAAACTACTTTTTGCATTTGCAAGATTTAAAAAAGCATATGTTTCGAGTAAAACTCCCAAAGATGCATTATTTCAGGCATTATTAGCCATTTTCCATGTGTGGTGTAGGAGTTATGTTTAAATAACTGTCATATTGAGTGTTACAGTATACAGTCATATTGAGTAATACCTCATTTTTGTATTTGCAAACCATAGAAAAACAACTGTATCTAGTAAAACTCACATGTATTCAATATCACAGGCATTTTTAGACACTTTGCACGTTTGGATTAGGAATTATGTTGGAATACATTTTTATTGCTTTATTCGCATTATCTCAGGATTCTAAGTACATTACTGTCAAATTGAGTAAAACATTACTTTTTGTTTTTGCAAACGGTACCAAATTTTTTTTTTCAGGGAAACTCTCAAAGATGCATTTCTTCAGGCATTATTAGACATATTGCATGTGTATTTTGGGAGTTATGTTTCATAAACTGACATTTTGAGTTTGACCAATATGAGGCCAGTAAAACCTGTTTTTTGTATTTTTGAACCTTTCCAAAATACCTGATTCAGGTCAAACTCACATAAATTCAATATTACAGGCTTTTTTAGACAAATTTCATGTTTGGTTTTGGAGTTATGATTATAAACCTTTCATATTTAGGTTGACAGTCACACTGTTATATTGAATAAAAAAACTAACTTGTGTCTTTAGAAACCTTACAAAGGATCATTTTTCTAGTACTACTAACAAAAATACATGTCTCTAAGCATTATTAGCCATTTTGCATGTGTTGTTTAGAAGTTATGTTTGAATACATTTTTATTGCTTTTTTCGCATTATCTCAGGATTCTAAGAACATTATAGTCATATTGAGTAAAAAACTACTTTTTGCATTTGCAAGATTTAAAAAAGCATATGTTTCCAGTAAAACTCCCAAAGATGCATTATTTCAGGCATTATTAGCCATTTTCCATGTGTGGTGTAGGAGTTATGTTTAAATAACTCTCATATTGAGTGTTACAGTATACAGTCATATTGAGTAATACCTCATTTTTGTATTTGCAAACCATAGAAAAACAACTGTATCTAGTAAAACTCACATGTATTCAATATCACAGGCATTTTTAGACACTTTGCACGTTTGGATTAGGAATTATGTTGGAATACATTTTTATTGCTTTATTCGCATTATCTCAGGATTCTAAGTACATAACTGTCAAATTGAGTAAAACATTACTTTTTGTTTTTGCAAACGGTACCAAATGTTTTTTTTTTCAGGAAAACTCTCAAAGATGCATTTCTTCAGGCATTATTAGACATATTGCATGTGTATTTTTGGAGTTATGTTTCATAAACTGACATTTTGAGTTTGACCAATATGAGGCCAGTAAAACCTGTTTTTTGTATTTTTGAACCTTTCCAAAATACCTGATTCAGGTCAAACTCACATAAATTCAATATTACAGGCTTTTTTAGACAAATTTCATGTTTGGTTTTGGAGTTATGATTATAAACCTTTCATATTTAGGTTGACAGTCACACTGTTATATTGAATAAAAAAACTAACTTGTGTCTTTAGAAACCTTACAAAAGATCATTTTTCTAGTACTACTAACAAAAATACATGTCTCTAAGCATTATTAGCCATTTTGCATGTGTTGTTTAGAAGTTATGTTTGAATACATTTTTATTGCTTTTTTCGCATTATCTCAGGATTCTAAGAACATTATAGTCATATTGAGTAAAAAAACTACTTTTTGCATTTGCAAGATTTAAAAAAGCATATGTTTCGAGTAAAACTCCCAAAGATGCATTATTTCAGGCATTATTAGCCATTTTCCATGTGTGGTGTAGGAGTTATGTTTAAATAACTCTCATATTGAGTGTTACAGTATACAGTCATATTGAGTAATACCTCATTTTTGTATTTGCAAACCATAGAAAAACAACTGTATCTAGTAAAACTCACATGTATTCAATATCACAGGCATTTTTAGACACTTTGCAGGTTTGGATTAGGAATTATGTTGGAATACATTTTTATTGCTTTATTCGCATTATCTCAGGATTCTAAGTACATCACTGTCAAATTGAGTAAAACATTACTTTTTGTTTTTGCAAACGGTACCAAATGTTTTTTTTTTTCAGGGAAACTCTCAAAGATGCATTTCTTCAGGCATTATTAGACATATTGCATGTGTATTTTTGGAGTTATGTTTCATAAACTGACATTTTGAGTTTGACCAATATGAGGCCAGTAAAACCTGATTTTTGTATTTTTGAACCTTTCCAAAATACCTGATTCAGGTCAAACTCACATAAATTCAATATTACAGGCTTTTTTAGACAAAGTTCATGTTTGGTTTTGGAGTTATGATTATAAACCTTTCATATTTAGGTTGACAGTCACACTGTTATATTGAATAAAAAAACTAACTTGTGTCTTTAGAAACCTTACAAAAGATCATTTTTCTAGTACTACTAACAAAAATACATATCTCTAGGCATTATTAGCCATTTTGCATGTGTTGTTTAGAAGTTATGTTTGAATACATTTTTATTGCTTTTTTCGCATTATCTCAGGATTCTAAGAACATTATAGTCATATTGATTAAAAAACTACTTTTTGCATTTGCAAGATTTAAAAAAGCATATGTTTCCAGTAAAACTCCCAAAGATGCATTATTTCAGGCATTATTAGCCATTTTCCACGTGTGGTGTAGGAGTTATGTTTAAATAACTGTCATATTGAGTGTTACAGTATACAGTCATATTGAGTAATACCTCATTTTTGTATTTGCAAACCATAGAAAAACAACTGTATCTAGTAAAACTCACATGTATTCAATATCACAGGCATTTTTAGACACTTTGCACGTTTGGATTAGGAATTATGTTGGAATACATTTTTATTGCTTTATTCGCATTATCTCAGGATTCTAAGTACATTACTGTCAAATTGAGTAAAACATTACTTTTTGTTTTTGCAAACGGTACCAAATTTTTTTTTTCAGGAAAACTCTCAAAGATGCATTTCTTCAGGCATTATTAGACATATTGCATGTGTATTTTGGGAGTTATGTTTCATAAACTGACATTTTGAGTTTGACCAATATGAGGCCAGTAAAACCTGTATTTTGTATTTTTGAACCTTTCCAAAATACCTGATTCAGGTCAAACTCACATAAATTCAATATTACAGGCTTTTTTAGACAAATTTCATGTTTGGTTTTGGAGTTATGATTATAAACCTTTCATATTTAGGTTGACAGTCACACTGTTATATTGAATAAAAAAACTAACTTGTGTCTTTAGAAACCTTACAAAAGATCATTTTTCTAGTACTACTAACAAAAATACATGTCTCTAAGCATTATTAGCCATTTTGCATGTGTTGTTTAGAAGTTATGTTTGAATACATTTTTATTGCTTTTTTCGCATTATCTCAGGATTCTAAGAACATTATAGTCATATTGAGTAAAAAACTACTTTTTGCATTTGCAAGATTTAAAAAAGCATATGTTTCGAGTAAAACTCCCAAAGATGCATTATTTCAGGCATTATTAGTCATTTTCCATGTGTGGTGTAGGAGTTATGTTTAAATAACTGTCATATTGAGTGTTACAGTATACAGTCATATTGAGTAATACCTCATTTTTGTATTTGCAAACCATAGAAAAACAACTGTATCTAGTAAAACTCACATGTATTCAATATCACAGGCATTTTTAGACACTTTGCACGTTTGGATTAGGAATTATGTTGGAATACATTTTTATTGCTTTATTCGCATCATCTCAGGATTCTAAGTACATTACTGTCAAATTGAGTAAAACATTACTTTTTGTTTTGCAAACGGTACCAAATGTTTTTTTTTTTCAGGGAAACTCTCAAAGATGCATTTCTTCAGGCATTATTAGACATATTGCATGTGTATTTTTGGAGTTATGTTTCATAAACTGACATTTTGAGTTTGACCAATATGAGGCCAGTAAAACCTGATTTTTGTATTTTTGAACCTTTCCAAAATACCTGATTCAGGTCAAACTCACATAAATTCAATATTACAGGCTTTTTTAGACAAAGTTCATGTTTGGTTTTGGAGTTATGATTATAAACCTTTCATATTTAGGTTGACAGTCACACTGTTATATTGAATAAAAAAACTAACTTGTGTCTTTAGAAACCTTACAAAAGATAATTTTTCTAGTACTACTAACAAAAATACATATCTCTAGGCATTATTAGCCATTTTGCATGTGTTGTTTAGAAGTTATGTTTGAATACATTTTTATTTGTTTTTTCGCATTATCTCAGGATTCTAAGAACATTATAGTCATATTGAGTAAAAAACTACTTTTTGCATTTGCAAGATTTAAAAAAGCATATGTTTCGAGTAAAACTCCAAAGATGCATTATTTCAGGCATTATTAGCCATTTTCCATGTGTGGTGTAGGAGTTATGTTTAAATAACTGTCATATTGAGTGTTACAGTATACAGTCATATTGAGTAATACCTCATTTTTGTATTTGCAAACCATAGAAAAACAACTGTATCTAGTAAAACTCACATGTATTCAATATCACAGGAATTTTTAGACACTTTGCACGTTTGGATTAGGAATTATGTTGGAATACATTTTTATTGCTTTATTCGCATTATCTCAGGATTCTAAGTACATTACTGTCAAATTGAGTAAAACATTACTTTTTGTTTTTGCAAACGGTACCAAATGTTTTTTTTTTTCAGGGAAACTCTCAAAGATGCATTTCTTCAGGCATTATTAGACATATTGCATGTGTATTTTTGGAGTTATGTTTCATAAACTGACATTTTGAGTTTGACCAATATGAGGCCAGTAAAACCTGATTTTTGTATTTTTGAACCTTTCCAAAATACCTGATTCAGGTCAAACTCACATAAAATCAGTATTACAGGCTTTTATAGACAAATTTCATGTTTGGTTTTGGAGTTATGATTATAAACCTTTCATATTTAGGTTGACAGTCACACTGTTATATTGAATAAAAAAACTAACTTGTGTCTTTAGAAACCTTACAAAAGATAATTTTTCTAGTACTACTAACAAAAATACATATCTCTAGGCATTATTAGCCATTTTGCATGTGTTGTTTAGAAGTTATGTTTGAATACATTTTTATTGCTTTTTTCGCATTATCTCAGGATTCTAAGAACATTATAGTCATATTGAGTAAAAAACTACTTTTTGCATTTGCAAGATTTAAAAAAGCATATGTTTCGAGTAAAACTCCCAAAGATGCATTATTTCAGGCATTATTAGCCATTTTCCATGTGTGGTGTAGGAGTTATGTTTAAATAACTGTCATATTGAGTGTTACAGTATACAGTCATATTGAGTAATACCTCATTTTTGTATTTGCAAACCATAGAAAAACAACTGTATCTAGTAAAACTCACATGTATTCAATATCACAGGAATTTTTAGACACTTTGCACGTTTGGATTAGGAATTATGTTGGAATACATTTTTATTGCTTTATTCGCATTATCTCAGGATTCTAAGTACATTACTGTCAAATTGAGTAAAACATTACTTTTTGTTTTTGCAAACGGTACCAAATGTTTTTTTTTTTCAGGGAAACTCTCAAAGATGCATTTCTTCAGGCATTATTAGACATATTGCATGTGTATTTTTGGAGTTATGTTTCATAAACTGACATTTTGAGTTTGACCAATATGAGGCCAGTAAAACCTGATTTTTGTATTTTTGAACCTTTCCAAAATACCTGATTCAGGTCAAACTCACATAAAATCAGTATTACAGGCTTTTATAGACAAATTTCATGTTTGGTTTTGGAGTTATGATTATAAACCTTTCATATTTAGGTTGACAGTCACACTGTTATATTGAATAAAAAAACTAACTTGTGTCTTTAGAAACCTTACAAAAGATAATTTTTCTAGTACTACTAACAAAAATACATATCTCTAGGCATTATTAGCCATTTTGCATGTGTTGTTTAGAAGTTATGTTTGAATACATTTTTATTGCTTTTTTCGCATTATCTCAGGATTCTAAGAACATTATAGTCATATTGAGTAAAAAACTACTTTTTGCATTTGCAAGATTTAAAAAAGCATATGTTTCGAGTAAAACTCCCAAAGATGCATTATTTCAGGCATTATTAGCCATTTTCCATGTGTGGTGTAGGAGTTATGTTTAAATAACTGTCATATTGAGTGTTACAGTATACAGTCATATTGAGTAATACCTCATTTTTGTATTTGCAAACCATAGAAAAACAACTGTATCTAGTAAAACTCACATGTATTCAATATCACAGGAATTTTTAGACACTTTGCACGTTTGGATTAGGAATTATGTTGGAATACATTTTTATTGCTTTATTCGCATTATCTCAGGATTCTAAGTACATTACTGTCAAATTGAGTAAAACATTACTTTTTGTTTTTGCAAACGGTACCAAATGTTTTTTTTTTTCAGGGAAACTCTCAAAGATGCATTTCTTCAGGCATTATTAGACATATTGCATGTGTATTTTGGGAGTTATGTTTCATAAACTGACATTTTGAGTTTGACCAATATGAGGCCAGTAAAACCTGTTTTTTGTATTTTTGAACCTTTCCAAAATACCTGATTCAGGTCAAACTCACATAAATTCAATATTACAGGCTTTTTTAGACAAAGTTCATGTTTGGTTTTGGAGTTATGATTATAAACCTTTCATATTTAGGTTGACAGTCACACTGTTATATTGAATAAAAAAACTAACTTGTGTCTTTAGAAACCTTACAAAAGATCATTTTTCTAGTACTACTAACAAAAATACATGTCTCTAAGCATTATTAGCCATTTTGCATGTGTTGTTTAGAAGTTATGTTTGAATACATTTTTATTGCTTTTTTCGCATTATCTCAGGATTCTAAGAACATTATAGTCATATTGAGTAAAAAACTACTTTTTGCATTTGCAAGATTTAAAAAAGCATATGTTTCGAGTAAAACTCCCAAAGATGCATTATTTCAGGCATTATTAGCCATTTTCCATGTGTGGTGTAGGAGTTATGTTTAAATAACTGTCATATTGAGTGTTACAGTATACAGTCATATTGAGTAATACCTCATTTTTGTATTTGCAAACCATAGAAAAACAACTGTATCTAGTAAAACTCACATGTATTCAATATCACAGGCATTTTTAGACACTTTGCACGTTTGGATTAGGAATTATGTTGGAATACATTTTTATTGCTTTATTCGCATTATCTCAGGATTCTAAGTACATTACTGTCAAATTGAGTAAAACATTACTTTTTGTTTTTGCAAACGGTACCAAATTTTTTTTTTCAGGGAAACTCTCAAAGATGCATTTCTTCAGGCATTATTAGACATATTGCATGTGTATTTTGGGAGTTATGTTTCATAAACTGACATTTTGAGTTTGACCAATATGAGGCCAGTAAAACCTGTTTTTTGTATTTTTGAACCTTTCCAAAATACCTGATTCAGGTCAAACTCACATAAATTCAATATTACAGGCTTTTTTAGACAAATTTCATGTTTGGTTTTGGAGTTATGATTATAAACCTTTCATATTTAGGTTGACAGTCACACTGTTATATTGAATAAAAAAACTAACTTGTGTCTTTAGAAACCTTACAAAGGATCATTTTTCTAGTACTACTAACAAAAATACATGTCTCTAAGCATTATTAGCCATTTTGCATGTGTTGTTTAGAAGTTATGTTTGAATACATTTTTATTGCTTTTTTCGCATTATCTCAGGATTCTAAGAACATTATAGTCATATTGAGTAAAAAACTACTTTTTGCATTTGCAAGATTTAAAAAAGCATATGTTTCCAGTAAAACTCCCAAAGATGCATTATTTCAGGCATTATTAGCCATTTTCCATGTGTGGTGTAGGAGTTATGTTTAAATAACTCTCATATTGAGTGTTACAGTATACAGTCATATTGAGTAATACCTCATTTTTGTATTTGCAAACCATAGAAAAACAACTGTATCTAGTAAAACTCACATGTATTCAATATCACAGGCATTTTTAGACACTTTGCACGTTTGGATTAGGAATTATGTTGGAATACATTTTTATTGCTTTATTCGCATTATCTCAGGATTCTAAGTACATAACTGTCAAATTGAGTAAAACATTACTTTTTGTTTTTGCAAACGGTACCAAATGTTTTTTTTTTCAGGAAAACTCTCAAAGATGCATTTCTTCAGGCATTATTAGACATATTGCATGTGTATTTTTGGAGTTATGTTTCATAAACTGACATTTTGAGTTTGACCAATATGAGGCCAGTAAAACCTGTTTTTTGTATTTTTGAACCTTTCCAAAATACCTGATTCAGGTCAAACTCACATAAATTCAATATTACAGGCTTTTTTAGACAAATTTCATGTTTGGTTTTGGAGTTATGATTATAAACCTTTCATATTTAGGTTGACAGTCACACTGTTATATTGAATAAAAAAACTAACTTGTGTCTTTAGAAACCTTACAAAAGATCATTTTTCTAGTACTACTAACAAAAATACATGTCTCTAAGCATTATTAGCCATTTTGCATGTGTTGTTTAGAAGTTATGTTTGAATACATTTTTATTGCTTTTTTCGCATTATCTCAGGATTCTAAGAACATTATAGTCATATTGAGTAAAAAAACTACTTTTTGCATTTGCAAGATTTAAAAAAGCATATGTTTCGAGTAAAACTCCCAAAGATGCATTATTTCAGGCATTATTAGCCATTTTCCATGTGTGGTGTAGGAGTTATGTTTAAATAACTCTCATATTGAGTGTTACAGTATACAGTCATATTGAGTAATACCTCATTTTTGTATTTGCAAACCATAGAAAAACAACTGTATCTAGTAAAACTCACATGTATTCAATATCACAGGCATTTTTAGACACTTTGCAGGTTTGGATTAGGAATTATGTTGGAATACATTTTTATTGCTTTATTCGCATTATCTCAGGATTCTAAGTACATCACTGTCAAATTGAGTAAAACATTACTTTTTGTTTTTGCAAACGGTACCAAAGGTTTTTTTTTTTCAGGGAAACTCTCAAAGATGCATTTCTTCAGGCATTATTAGACATATTGCATGTGTATTTTTGGAGTTATGTTTCATAAACTGACATTTTGAGTTTGACCAATATGAGGCCAGTAAAACCTGATTTTTGTATTTTTGAACCTTTCCAAAATACCTGATTCAGGTCAAACTCACATAAATTCAATATTACAGGCTTTTTTAGACAAAGTTCATGTTTGGTTTTGGAGTTATGATTATAAACCTTTCATATTTAGGTTGACAGTCACACTGTTATATTGAATAAAAAAACTAACTTGTGTCTTTAGAAACCTTACAAAAGATCATTTTTCTAGTACTACTAACAAAAATACATATCTCTAGGCATTATTAGCCATTTTGCATGTGTTGTTTAGAAGTTATGTTTGAATACATTTTTATTGCTTTTTTCGCATTATCTCAGGATTCTAAGAACATTATAGTCATATTGATTAAAAAACTACTTTTTGCATTTGCAAGATTTAAAAAAGCATATGTTTCCAGTAAAACTCCCAAAGATGCATTATTTCAGGCATTATTAGCCATTTTCCA
Source organism: Nerophis ophidion (assembly GCF_033978795.1). Lineage (NCBI taxonomy): Eukaryota > Metazoa > Chordata > Actinopteri > Syngnathiformes > Syngnathidae > Nerophis > Nerophis ophidion. The sequence continues at coordinate 20,480,462 of NC_084636.1, forward strand.
CGTGTGGTGTAGGAGTTATGTTTAAATAACTGTCATATTGAGTGTTACAGTATACAGTCATATTGAGTAATACCTCATTTTTGTATTTGCAAACCATAGAAAAACAACTGTATCTAGTAAAACTCACATGTATTCAATATCACAGGCATTTTTAGACACTTTGCACGTTTGGATTAGGAATTATGTTGGAATACATTTTTATTGCTTTATTCGCATTATCTCAGGATTCTAAGTACATTACTGTCAAATTGAGTAAAACATTACTTTTTGTTTTTGCAAACGGTACCAAATTTTTTTTTTCAGGAAAACTCTCAAAGATGCATTTCTTCAGGCATTATTAGACATATTGCATGTGTATTTTGGGAGTTATGTTTCATAAACTGACATTTTGAGTTTGACCAATATGAGGCCAGTAAAACCTGTATTTTGTATTTTTGAACCTTTCCAAAATACCTGATTCAGGTCAAACTCACATAAATTCAATATTACAGGCTTTTTTAGACAAATTTCATGTTTGGTTTTGGAGTTATGATTATAAACCTTTCATATTTAGGTTGACAGTCACACTGTTATATTGAATAAAAAAACTAACTTGTGTCTTTAGAAACCTTACAAAAGATCATTTTTCTAGTACTACTAACAAAAATACATGTCTCTAAGCATTATTAGCCATTTTGCATGTGTTGTTTAGAAGTTATGTTTGAATACATTTTTATTGCTTTTTTCGCATTATCTCAGGATTCTAAGAACATTATAGTCATATTGAGTAAAAAACTACTTTTTGCATTTGCAAGATTTAAAAAAGCATATGTTTCGAGTAAAACTCCCAAAGATGCATTATTTCAGGCATTATTAGTCATTTTCCATGTGTGGTGTAGGAGTTATGTTTAAATAACTGTCATATTGAGTGTTACAGTATACAGTCATATTGAGTAATACCTCATTTTTGTATTTGCAAACCATAGAAAAACAACTGTATCTAGTAAAACTCACATGTATTCAATATCACAGGCATTTTTAGACACTTTGCACGTTTGGATTAGGAATTATGTTGGAATACATTTTTATTGCTTTATTCGCATCATCTCAGGATTCTAAGTACATTACTGTCAAATTGAGTAAAACATTACTTTTTGTTTTTGCAAACGGTACCAAATGTTTTTTTTTTTCAGGGAAACTCTCAAAGATGCATTTCTTCAGGCATTATTAGACATATTGCATGTGTATTTTTGGAGTTATGTTTCATAAACTGACATTTTGAGTTTGACCAATATGAGGCCAGTAAAACCTGATTTTTGTATTTTTGAACCTTTCCAAAATACCTGATTCAGGTCAAACTCACATAAATTCAATATTACAGGCTTTTTTAGACAAAGTTCATGTTTGGTTTTGGAGTTATGATTATAAACCTTTCATATTTAGGTTGACAGTCACACTGTTATATTGAATAAAAAAACTAACTTGTGTCTTTAGAAACCTTACAAAAGATAATTTTTCTAGTACTACTAACAAAAATACATATCTCTAGGCATTATTAGCCATTTTGCATGTGTTGTTTAGAAGTTATGTTTGAATACATTTTTATTTGTTTTTTCGCATTATCTCAGGATTCTAAGAACATTATAGTCATATTGAGTAAAAAACTACTTTTTGCATTTGCAAGATTTAAAAAAGCATATGTTTCGAGTAAAACTCCCAAAGATGCATTATTTCAGGCATTATTAGCCATTTTCCATGTGTGGTGTAGGAGTAATGTTTAAATAACTGTCATATTGAGTGTTACAGTATACAGTCATATTGAGTAATACCTCATTTTTGTATTTGCAAACCATAGAAAAACAACTGTATCTAGTAAAACTCACATGTATTCAATATCACAGGAATTTTTAGACACTTTGCACGTTTGGATTAGGAATTATGTTGGAATACATTTTTATTGCTTTATTCGCATTATCTCAGGATTCTAAGTACATTACTGTCAAATTGAGTAAAACATTACTTTTTGTTTTTGCAAACGGTACCAAATGTTTTTTTTTTTCAGGGAAACTCTCAAAGATGCATTTCTTCAGGCATTATTAGACATATTGCATGTGTATTTTTGGAGTTATGTTTCATAAACTGACATTTTGAGTTTGACCAATATGAGGCCAGTAAAACCTGATTTTTGTATTTTTGAACCTTTCCAAAATACCTGATTCAGGTCAAACTCACATAAAATCAGTATTACAGGCTTTTATAGACAAATTTCATGTTTGGTTTTGGAGTTATGATTATAAACCTTTCATATTTAGGTTGACAGTCACACTGTTATATTGAATAAAAAAACTAACTTGTGTCTTTAGAAACCTTACAAAAGATAATTTTTCTAGTACTACTAACAAAAATACATATCTCTAGGCATTATTAGCCATTTTGCATGTGTTGTTTAGAAGTTATGTTTGAATACATTTTTATTGCTTTTTTTCGCATTATCTCAGGATTCTAAGAACATTATAGTCATATTGAGTAAAAAACTACTTTTTGCATTTGCAAGATTTAAAAAAGCATATGTTTCGAGTAAAACTCCCAAAGATGCATTATTTCAGGCATTATTAGCCATTTTCCATGTGTGGTGTAGGAGTTATGTTTAAATAACTGTCATATTGAGTGTTACAGTATACAGTCATATTGAGTAATACCTCATTTTTGTATTTGCAAACCATAGAAAAACAACTGTATCTAGTAAAACTCACATGTATTCAATATCACAGGAATTTTTAGACACTTTGCACGTTTGGATTAGGAATTATGTTGGAATACATTTTTATTGCTTTATTCGCATTATCTCAGGATTCTAAGTACATTACTGTCAAATTGAGTAAAACATTACTTTTTGTTTTTGCAAACGGTACCAAATGTTTTTTTTTCAGGAAACTCTCAAAGATGCATTTCTTCAGGCATTATTAGACATATTGCATGTGTATTTTTTGGAGTTATGTTTCATAAACTGACATTTTGAGTTTGACCAATATGAGGCCAGTAAAACCTGATTTTTGTATTTTTGAACCTTTCCAAAATACCTGATTCAGGTCAAACTCACATAAAATCAGTATTACAGGCTTTTATAGACAAAATTTCATGTTTGGTTTTGGAGTTATGATTATAAACCTTTCATATTTAGGTTGACAGTCACACTGTTATATTGAATAAAAAAACTAACTTGTGTCTTTAGAAACCTTACAAAAGATAATTTTTCTAGTACTACTAACAAAAATACATATCTCTAGGCATTATTAGCCATTTTGCATGTGTTGTTTAGAAGTTATGTTTGAATACATTTTTATTGCTTTTTTCGCATTATCTCAGGATTCTAAGAACATTATAGTCATATTGAGTAAAAAACTACTTTTTGCATTTGCAAGATTTAAAAAAGCATATGTTTCGAGTAAAACTCCCAAAGATGCATTATTTCAGGCATTATTAGCCATTTTCCATGTGTGGTGTAGGAGTTATGTTTAAATAACTGTCATATTGAGTGTTACAGTATACAGTCATATTGAGTAATACCTCATTTTTGTATTTGCAAACCATAGAAAAAACAACTGTATCTAGTAAAACTCACATGTATTCAATATCACAGGAATTTTTAGACACTTTGCACGTTTGGATTAGGAATTATGTTGGAATACATTTTTATTGCTTTATTCGCATTATCTCAGGATTCTAAGTACATTACTGTCAAATTGAGTAAAAACATTACTTTTTGTTTTTGCAAACGGTACCAAATGTTTTTTTTTTTCAGGGAAACTCTCAAAGATGCATTTCTTCAGGCATTATTAGACATATTGTATGTGTATTTTTGGAGTTATGTTTCATAAACTGACATTTTGAGTTTGACCAATATGAGGCCAGTAAAACCTGATTTTTGTATTTTTGAACCTTTCCAAAATACCTGATTCAGGTCAAACTCACATAAAATCAGTATTACAGGCTTTTATAGACAAATTTCATGTTTGGTTTGGAGTTATGATTATAAACCTTTCATATTTAGGTTGACAGTCACACTGTTATATTGAATAAAAAAAACTAACTTGTGTCTTTAGAAACCTTACAAAAGATCATTTTTCTAGTACTACTAACAAAAATACATATCTCTAGGCTTTATTAGCCATTTTGCATGTGTTGTTTAGAAGTTATGTTTGAATACATTTTTATTGCTTTTTTCGCATTATCTCAGGATTCTAAGAACATTATAGTCATATTGATTAAAAAACTACTTTTTGCATTTGCAAGATTTAAAAAAGCATATGTTTCCAGTAAAACTCCCAAAGATGCATTATTTCAGGCATTATTAGCCATTTTCCATGTGTGGTGTAGGAGTTATGTTTAAATAACTGTCATATTGAGTGTTACAGTATACAGTCATATTGAGTAATACCTCATTTTTGTATTTGCAAACCATAGAAAAACAACTGTATCTAGTAAAACTCACATGTATTCAATATCACAGGCATTTTTAGACACTTTGCACGTTTGGATCAGGAATTATGTTGGAATATATTTTTATTGCTTTATTCGCATTATCTCAGGATTCTAAGTACATTACTGTCAAATTGAGTAAAACATTACTTTTTGTTTTTGCAAACGGTACCAAATTTTTTTTTTCAGGAAAACTCTCAAAGATGCATTTCTTCAGGCATTATTAGACATATTGCATGTGTATTTTGGGAGTTATGTTTCATAAACTGACATTTTGAGTTTGACCAATATGAGGCCAGTAAAACCTGTTTTTTGTATTTTTGAACCTTTCCAAAATACCTGATTCAGGTCAAACTCACATAAATTCAATATTACAGGCTTTTTTAGACAAATTTCATGTTTGGTTTTGGAGTTATGATTATAAACCCTTTCATATTTAGGTTGACAGTCACACTGTTATATTGAATAAAAAAACTAACTTGTGTCTTTAGAAACCTTACAAAAGATCATTTTTCTAGTACTACTAACAAAAAATACATGTCTCTAAGCATTATTAGCCATTTTGCATGTGTTGTTTAGAAGTTATGTTTGAATACATTTTTATTGCTTTTTTCGCATTATCTCAGGATTCTAAGGAACATTATAGTCATATTGAGTAAAAAACTACTTTTTGCATTTGCAAGATTTAAAAAAGCATATGTTTGGAGTAAAACTCCCAAAGATGCATTATTTCAGCATTATTAGCCATTTTCCATGTGTGGTGTAGGAGTTATGTTTAAATAACTCTCATATTGAGTGTTACAGTATACAGTCATATTGAGTAATACCTCATTTTTGTATTTGCAAACCATAGAAAAACAACTGTATCTAGTAAAACTCACATGTATTCAATATCACAGGAATTTTTAGACACTTTGCACGTTTGGATTAGGAATTATGTTGGAATACATTTTTATTGCTTTATTCGCATTATCTCAGGATTCTAAGTACATTACTGTCAAATTGAGTAAAACATTACTTTTTGTTTTTGCAAACGGTACCAAATGTTTTTTTTTTCAGGGAAACTCTCAAAGATGCATTTCTTCAGGCATTATTAGACACATTGCATGTGTATTTTTGGAGTTATGTTTCATAAACTGACATTTTGAAGTTTGACCAATATGAGGCCAGTAAAACCTGATTTTTGTATTTTTGAACCTTTCCAAAATACCTGATTCAGGTCAAACTCACATAAATTCAATATTACAGGCTTTTTTAGACAAAGTTCATGTTTGGTTTTGGAGTTATGATTATAAACCTTTCATATTTAGGTTGACAGTCACACTGTTATATTGAATAAAAAAACTAACTTGTGTCTTTAGAAACCTTACAAAAGATCATTTTTCTAGTACTACTAACAAAAATACATATCTCTAGGCATTATTAGCCATTTTGCATGTGTTGTTTAGAAGTTATGTTTTGAATACATTTTTATTGCTTTTTTCGCATTATCTCAGGATTCTAAGAACATTATAGTCATATTGATTAAAAAACTACTTTTTGCATTTGCAAGATTTAAAAAAGCATATGTTTCCAGTAAAACTCCAAAGATGCATTATTTCAGGCATTATTAGCCATTTTCCATGTGTGGTGTAGGAGTTATGTTTAAATAACTGTCATATTGAGTGTTACAGTATACAGTCATATTGAGTAATACCTCATTTTTGTATTTGCAAACCATAGAAAAACAACTGTATCTAGTAAAACTCACATGTATTCAATATCACAGGCATTTTTAGACACTTTGCACGTTTGGATCAGGAATTATGTTGGAATACATTTTTATTGCTTTATTCGCATTATCTCAGGATTCTAAGTACATTACTGTCAAATTGAGTAAAACATTACTTTTTGTTTTTGCAAACGGTACCAAATTTTTTTTTTCAGGAAAACTCTCAAAGATGCATTTCTTCAGGCATTATTAGACATATTGCATGTGTATTTTGGGAGTTATGTTTCATAAACTGACATTTTGAGTTTGACCAATATGAGGCCAGTAAAACCTGTTTTTTGTATTTTTGAACCTTTCCAAAATACCTGATTCAGGTCAAACTCACATAAATTCAATATTACAGGCTTTTTTAGACAAATTTCATGTTTGGTTTTGGAGTTATGATTATAAACCTTTCATATTTAGGTTGACAGTCACACTGTTATATTGAATAAAAAAACTAACTTGTGTCTTTAGAAACCTTACAAAAGATCATTTTTCTAGTACTACTAACAAAAATACATGTCTCTAGGCATTATTAGCCATTTTGCATGTGTTGTTTAGAAGTTATGTTTGAATACATTTTTATTGCTTTTTTCGCATTATCTCAGGATTCTAAGAACATTATAGTCATATTGAGTAAAAAACTACTTTTTGCATTTGCAAGATTTAAAAAAGCATATGTTTCGAGTAAAACTCCCAAAGATGCATTATTTCAGGCATTATTAGCCATTTTCAATGTGTGGTGTAGGAGTTATGTTTAAATAACTCTCATATTGAGTGTTACAGTATACAGTCATATTGAGTAATACCTCATTTTTGTATTTGCAAACCATAGAAAAACAACTGTATCTAGTAAAACTCACATGTATTCAATATCACAGACATTTTTAGACACTTTGCACGTTTGGATTAGGAATTATGTTGGAATACATTTTTATTGCTTTATTCGCATTATCTCAGGATTCTAAGTACATCACTGTCAAATTGAGTAAAACATTACTTTTTGTTTTTGCAAACGGTACCAAATGTTTTTTTTTTTCAGGGAAACTCTCAAAGATGCATTTCTTCAGCATTATTAGACATATTGCATGTGTATTTTTGGAGTTATGTTTCAAAAACTGACATTTTGAGTTTGACCAATATGAGGCCAGTAAAACCTGATTTTTGTATTTTTGAACCTTTCCAAAATACCTGATTCAGGTCAAACTCACATAAATTCAATATTACAGGCTTTTTTAGACAAAGTTCATGTTTGGTTTTGGAGTTATGATTATAAACCTTTCATATTTAGGTTGACAGTCACACTGTTATATTGAATAAAAAAACTAACTTGTGTCTTTAGAAACCTTACAAAAGATCATTTTTCTAGTACTACTACAAAAATACATATCTCTAGGCATTATTAGCCATTTTGCATGTGTTGTTTAGAAGTTATGTTTGAATACATTTTTATTGCTTTTTCGCATTATCTCAGGATTCTAAGAACATTATAGTCATATTGAGTAAAAAACCACTTTTTGCATTTGCAAGATTTAAAAAAGCATATGTTTCCAGTAAAACTCCCAAAGATGCATTATTTTAGGCATTATTAGCCATTTTCCATGTGTGGTGTAGGAGTTATGTTTAAATAACTGTCATATTGAGTGTTAAAGTATACAGTCATATTGAGTAATACCTCATTTTTGTATTTGCAAACCATAGAAAAAACAACTGTATCTACTAAAACTCACATGTATTCAATATCACAGGCATTTTTAGACACTTTGCACGTTTGGATTAGGAATTATGTTGGAATACATTTTTATTGCTTTATTCGCATTATCTCAGGATTCTAAGTACATTACTGTCAAATTGAGTAAAACATTACTTTTTGTTTTTGCAAACGGTACCAAAGTTTTTTTTTTCAGGGAAACTCTCAAAGATGCATTTCTTCAGGCATTATTAGACATATTGCATGTGTATTTTTGGAGTTATGTTTCATAAACTGACATTTTGAGTTTGACCAATATGAGGCCAGTAAAACCTGATTTTTGTATTTTTGAACCTTTCCAAAATACCTGATTCAGGTCAAACTCACATAAATTCAATATTACAGGCTTTTTTAGACAAAGTTCATGTTTGGTTTTGGAGTTATGATTATAAACCTTTCATATTTAGGTTGACAGTCACACTGTTATATTGAATAAAAAAACTAACTTGTGTCTTTAGAAACCTTACAAAAGATCATTTTTCTAGTACTACTAACAAAAATACATATCTTTAGGCATTATTAGCCATTTTGCATGTGTTGTTTAGAAGTTATGTTTGAATACATTTTTATTGCTGTTTTCGCATTATCTCAGGATTCTAAGAACATTATAGTCATATTGAGTAAAAAACTACTTTTTGCATTTGCAAGATTTAAAAAAGCATATGTTTCCAGTAAAACTCCAAAGATGCATTATTTCAGGCATTATTAGCCATTTTCCATGTGTGGTGTAGGAGTTATGTTTAAATAACTGTCATATTGAGTGTTACAGTATACAGTCATATTGAGTAATACCTCATTTTTGTATTTGCAAACCATAGAAAAACAACTGTATCTACTAAAACTCACATGTATTCAATATCACAGGCATTTTTAGACACTTTGCACGTTTGGATTAGGAATTATGTTGGAATACATTTTTTATTGCTTTATTCGCATTATCTCAGGATTCTAAGTACATTACTGTCAAATTGAGTAAAACATTACTTTTTGTTTTTGCAAACGGTACCAAATTTTTTTTTTCAGGAAAACTCTCAAAGATGCATTTCTTCAGGCATTATTAGACATATTGCATGTGTATTTTTGGAGTTATGTTTCATAAACTGACATTTTGAGTTTGACCAATATGAGGCCAGTAAAACCTGATTTTTGTATTTTTGAACCTTTCCAAAACACCTGATTCAGGTCAATACTCACATAAATTCAATATTACAGGCTTTTTTAGACAAATTTCATGTTTGGTTTTGGAGTTATGATTATAAACCTTTCATATTTAGGTTGACAGTCACACTGTTATATTGAATAAAAAAACTAACTTGTGTCTTTAGAAACCTTACAAAAGATCATTTTTCTAGTACTACTAACAAAAATACATATCTCTAGGCATTATTAACCATTTTGCATGTGTTGTTTAGAAGTTATGTTTGAATACATTTTTATTGCTTTTTTCGCATTATCTCAGGATTCTAAGAACATTATAGTCATATTGAGTATAAAACTACTTTTTGCATTTGCAAGATTTAAAAAAGCATATGTTTCGAGTAAAACTCCAAAGATGCATTATTTCAGGCATTATTAGCCATTTTCCATGTGTGGTGTAGGAGTTATGTTTAAATAACTCTCATATTGAGTGTTACAGTATACAGTCATATTGAGTAATACCTCATTTTTGTATTTGCAAACCATAGAAAAACAACTGTATCTAGTAAAACTCACATGTATTCAATATCACAGGAATTTTTAGACACTTTGCACGTTTGGATTAGGAATTATGTTGGAATACATTTTTATTGCTTTATTCGCATCATCTCAGGATTCTAAGTACATTACTGTCAAATTGAGTAAAACATTACTTTTTGTTTTTGCAAACGGTACCAAATGTTTTTTTTTTTCAGGGAAACTCTCAAAGATGCATTTCTTCAGGCATTATTAGACATATTGCATGTGTATTTTGTGGAGTTATGTTTCATAAACTGACATTTTGAGTTTGACCAATATGAGGCCAGTAAAACCTGATTTTTGTATTTTTGAACCTTTCCAAAATACCTGATTCAGGTCAAACTCACATAAATTCAATATTACAGGCTTTTTTAGACAAAGTTCATGTTTGGTTTTGGAGTTATGATTATAAACCTTTCATATTTAGGTTGACAGTCACACTGTTATATTGAATAAAAAACTAACTTGTGTCTTTAGAAACCTTACAAAAGATATTTTTTCTAGTACTACTAACAAAAATACATATCTCTAGGCATTATTAACCATTTTGCATGTGTTGTTTAGAAGTTATGTTTGAATACATTTTTATTGCTTTTTTTGCATTATCTCAGGATTCTAAGAACATTATAGTCATATTGAGTAAAAAACTACTTTTTGCATTTGCAAGATTTAAAAAAGCATATGTTTCGAGTAAAACTCCCAAAGATGCATTATTTCAGGCATTATTAGCCATTTTCCATGTGTGGTGTAGGAGTAATGTTTAAATAACTGTCATATTGAGTGTTACAGTATACAGTCATATTGAGTAATACCTCATTTTTGTATTTGCAAACCATAGAAAAAACAACTGTATCTAGTAAAACTCACATGTATTCAATATCACAGGCATTTTTAGACACTTTGCACGTTTGGATTAGGAATTATGTTGGAATACATTTTTATTGCTTTATTCGCATTATCTCAGGATTCTAAGTACATTACTGTCAAATTGAGTAAAACATTACTTTTTGTTTTTGCAAACGGTACCAAATGTTTTTTTTTTCAGGAAAACTCTCAAAGATGCATTTCTTCAGGCATTATTAGACATATTGCATGTGTATTTTTGGAGTTATGTTTCATAAACTGACATTTTGAGTTTGACTAATATGAGGCCAGTAAAACCTGATTTTTGTATTTTTGAACCTTTCCAAAATACCTGATTCAGGTCAAACTCACATAAATTCAGTATTACAGGCTTTTTTAGACAAATTTCATGTTTGGTTTTGGAGTTAGGATTATAAACCTTTCATATTTAGGTTGACAGTCACACTGTTATATTGAATAAAAAAACTAACTTGTGTCTTTAGAAACCTTACAAAAGATCATTTTTCTAGTACTACTAACAAAAATACATATCTCTAGGCATTATTAGCCATTTTGCATGTGTTGTTTAGAAGTTATGTTTGAATACATTTTTATTGCTTTTTTCGCATTATCTCAGGATTCTAAGAACATTATAGTCATATTGAGTAAAAAACTACTTTTTGCATTTGCAAGATTTAAAAAAGCATATGTTTCGAGTAAAACTCCCAAAGATGCATTATTTCAGGCATTATTAGCCATTTTCCATGTGTGGTGTAGAGTTATGTTTAAATAACTGTCATATTGAGTGTTACAGTATACAGTCATATTGAGTAATACCTCATTTTTGTATTTGCAAACCATAGAAAAACAACTGTATCTAGTAAAACTCACATGTATTCAATATCACAGACATTTTAGACACTTTGCACGTTTGGATTAGGAATTATGTTGGAATACATTTTTATTGCTTTATTCGCATTATCTCAGGATTCTAAGTACATTACTGTCAAATTGAGTAAAACATTACTTTTTGTTTTTGCAAACGGTACCAAATGTTTTTTTTTTCAGGGAAACTCTCAAAGATGCATTTCTTCAGGCATTATTAGACATATTGCATTTGTATTTTTGGAGTTATGTTCATAAACTGACATTTTGAGTTTGACCAATATGAGGCCAGTAAAACCTGATTTTTGTATTTTTGAACCTTTCCAAAATACCTGATTCAGGTCAAACTCACATAAAATCAGTATTACAGGCTTTTATAGACAAATTTCATGTTTGGTTTTGGAGTTATGATTATAAACCTTTCATATTTAGGTTGACAGTCACACTGTTATATTGAATAAAAAAACTAACTTGTGTCTTTAGAAACCTTACAAAAGATCATTTTTCTAGTACTACTAACAAAAATACATATCTCTAGGCATTATTAGCCATTTTGCATGTGTTGTTTAGAAGTTATGTTGAATACATTTTTATTGCTTTTTTCGCATTATCTCAGGATTCTAAGAACATTATAGTCATATTGAGTAAAAAACTACTTTTTGCATTTGCAAGATTTAAAAAGCATATGTTTCCAGTAAAACTCCCAAAGATGCATTATTTCAGGCATTATTAGCCATTTTCCATGTGTGGTGTAGGAGTTATGTTTAAATAACTGTCATATTGAGTGTTACAGTATACAGTCATATTGAGTAATACCTCATTTTTGTATTTGCAAACCATAGAAAAAACAACTGTATCTAGTAAAACTCACATGTATTCAATATCACAGGCATTTTTAGACACTTTGCACGTTTGGATTAGGAATTATGTTGGAATACATTTTTATTGCTTTATTCGCATTATCTCAGGATTCTAAGTACATTACTGTCAAATTGAGTAAAACATTACTTTTTGTTTTTGCAAACGGTACCAAATTTTTTTTTTCAGGAAAACTCTCAAAGATGCATTTCTTCAGGCATTATTAGACATATTGCATGTGTATTTTGGGAGTTATGTTTCATAAACTGACATTTTGAGTTTGACAATATGAGGCCAGTAAAACCTGTTTTTTGTATTTTTGAACCTTTCCAAAATACCTGATTCAGGTCAAACTCACATAAATTCAATATTACAGGCTTTTTTAGACAAAGTTCATGTTTGGTTTTGGAGTTATGATTATAAACCTTTCATATTTAGGTTGACAGTCACACTGTTATATTGAATAAAAAAACTAACTTGTGTCTTTAGAAACCTTACAAAAGATCATTTTTCTAGTACTACTAACAAAAATACATATCTCTAGGCATTATTAGCCATTTTGCATGTGTTGTTTAGAAGTTATGTTTGAATACATTTTTATTGCTTTTTTCGCATTATCTCAGGATTCTAAGAACATTATAGTCATATTGATTAAAAAACTACTTTTTGCATTTGCAAGATTTAAAAAAGCATATGTTTCCAGTAAAAGTCCCAAAGATGCATTATTTCAGGCATTATTAGCCATTTTCCACGTGTGGTGTAGGAGTTATGTTTAAATAACTGTCATATTGAGTGTTACAGTATACAGTCATATTGAGTAATACCTCATTTTTGTATTTGCAAACCATAGAAAAACAACTGTATCTAGTAAAACTCACATGTATTCAATATCACAGGCATTTTTAGACACTTTGCACGTTTGGATTAGGAATTATGTTGGAATACATTTTTATTGCTTTATTCGCATTATCTCAGGATTCTAAGTACATTACTGTCAAATTGAGTAAAACATTACTTTTTGTTTTTGCAAACGGTACCAAATTTTTTTTTTCAGGAAAACTCTCAAAGATGCATTTCTTCAGGCATTATTAGACATATTGCATGTGTATTTTGGGAGTTATGTTTCATAAACTGACATTTTGAGTTTGACCAATATGAGGCCAGTAAAACCTGTATTTTGTATTTTGAACCCTTTCCAAAATACCTGATTCAGGTCAAACTCACATAAATTCAATATTACAGGCTTTTTTAGACAAATTTCATGTTTGGTTTTGGAGTTATGATTATAAACCTTTCATATTTAGGTTGACAGTCACACTGTTATATTGAATAAAAAAACTAACTTGTGTCTTTAGAAACCTTACAAAAGGATCATTTTTCTAGTACTACTAACAAAAATACATGTCTCTAAGCATTATTAGCCATTTTGCATGTGTTGTTTAGAAGTTATGTTTGAATACATTTTTTATTGCTTTTTTCGCATTATCTCAGGATTCTAAGAACATTATAGTCATATTGAGTAAAAAACTACTTTTTGCAATTTGCAAGATTTAAAAAAGCATATGTTTCGAGTAAAACTCCCAAAGATGCATTATTTCAGGCATTATTAGTCATTTTCCATGTGTGGTGTAGGAGTTATGTTTAAATAACTGTCATATTGAGTGTTACAGTATACAGTCATATTGAGTAATACCTCATTTTTGTATTTGCAAACCATAGAAAAACAACTGTATCTAGTAAAACTCACATGTATTCAATATCACAGGCATTTTTAGACACTTTGCACGTTTGGATTAGGAATTATGTTGGAATACATTTTTATGCTTTATTCGCATCATCTCAGGATTCTAAGTACATTACTGTCAAATTGAGTAAAACATTACTTTTTGTTTTTGCAAACGGTACCAAATGTTTTTTTTTTTCAGGGAAACTCTCAAAGATGCATTTCTTCAGGCATTATTAGACATATTGCATGTGTATTTTTGGAGTTATGTTTCATAAACTGACATTTTGAGTTTGACCAATATGAGGCCAGTAAAACCTGATTTTTTGTATTTTTGAACCTTTCCAAAATACCTGATTCAGGTCAAACTCACATAAATTCAATATTACAGGCTTTTTTAGACAAAGTTCATGTTTGGTTTTGGAGTTATGATTATAAACCTTTCATATTTAGGTTGACAGTCACACTGTTATATTGAATAAAAAAACTAACTTGTGTCTTTAGAAACCTTACAAAAGATAATTTTTCTAGTACTACTAACAAAAATACATATCTCTAGGCATTATTAGCCATTTTGCATGTGTGTTTAGAAGTTATGTTTGAATACATTTTTATTTGTTTTTTTCGCATTATCTCAGGATTCTAAGAACATTATAGTCATATTGAGTAAAAAACTACTTTTTGCATTTGCAAGATTTAAAAAAGCATATGTTTCGAGTAAAACTCCCAAAGATGCATTATTTCAGGCATTATTAGCCATTTTCCATGTGTGGTGTAGGAGTAATGTTTAAATAACTGTCATATTGAGTGTTACAGTATACAGTCATATTGAGTAATACCTCATTTTTGTATTTGCAAACCATAGAAAAACAACTGTATCTAGTAAAACTCACATGTATTCAATATCACAGGAATTTTTAGACACTTTGCACGTTTGGATTAGGAATTATGTTGGAATACATTTTTATTGCTTTATTCGCATTATCTCAGGATTCTAAGTACATTACTGTCAAATTGAGTAAAACATTACTTTTTGTTTTTGC
The DNA here is from genome assembly GCF_033978795.1 of Nerophis ophidion. Lineage (NCBI taxonomy): Eukaryota > Metazoa > Chordata > Actinopteri > Syngnathiformes > Syngnathidae > Nerophis > Nerophis ophidion. Next base: position 20,495,491 of record NC_084636.1, read on the forward strand.
AAACGGTACCAAATGTTTTTTTTTTTCAGGGAAACTCTCAAAGATGCATTTCTTCAGGCATTATTAGACATATTGCATGTGTATTTTTGGAGTTATGTTTCATAGAACTGACATTTTGAGTTTGACCAATATGAGGCCGAGTAAAACCTGATTTTTGTATTTTTGAACCTTTCCAAAATACCTGATTCAGGTCAAACTCACATAAAATCAGTATTACAGGCTTTTATAGACGAAATTTCATGTTTGGTTTTGGAGTTATGATTATAAACCTTTCATATTTAGGTTGACAGTCACACTGTTATATTGAATAAAAAAACTAACTTGTGTCTTTAGAAACCTTACAAAAGATAATTTTTCTAGTACTACTAACAAAAATACATATCTCTAGGCATTATTAGCCATTTTGCATGTGTTGTTTAGAAGTTATGTTTGAATACATTTTTATTGCTTTTTTCGCATTATCTCAGGATTCTAAGAACATTATAGTCATATTGAGTAAAAAACTACTTTTTGCATTTGCAAGATTTAAAAAAGCATATGTTTCGAGTAAAACTCCCAAAGATGCATTATTTCAGGCATTATTAGCCATTTTCCATGTGTGGTGTAGGAGTTATGTTTAAATAACTGTCATATTGAGTGTTACAGTATACAGTCATATTGAGTAATACCTCATTTTTGTATTTGCAAACCATAGAAAAACAACTGTATCTAGTAAAACTCACATGTATTCAATATCACAGGAATTTTTAGACACTTTGCACGTTTGGATTAGGAATTATGTTGGAATACATTTTATTGCTTTATTCGCATTATCTCAGGATTCTAAGTACATTACTGTCAAATTGAGTAAAACATTACTTTTTTGTTTTTGCAAACGGTACCAAATGTTTTTTTTTTCAGGGAAACTCTCAAAGATGCATTTCTTCAGGCATTATTAGACATATTGCATGTGTATTTTTGGAGTTATGTTTCATAAACTGACATTTTGAGTTTGACCAATATGAGGCCAGTAAAACCTGATTTTTGTATTTTTGAACCTTTCCAAAATACCTGATTCAGGTCAAACTCACATAAAATCAGTATTACAGGCTTTTATAGACAAATTTCATGTTTGGTTTTGGAGTTATGATTATAAACCTTTCATATTTAGGTTGACAGTCACACTGTTATATGAATAAAAAAAACTAACTTGTGTCTTTAGAAACCTTACAAAAGATAATTTTTCTAGTACTACTAACAAAAATACATATCTCTAGGCATTATTAGCCATTTTGCATGTGTTGTTTAGAAGTTATGTTTGAATACATTTTTATTGCTTTTTTCGCATTATCTCAGGATTCTAAGAACATTATAGTCATATTGAGTAAAAAACTACTTTTTGCATTTGCAAGATTTAAAAAAGCTATGTTTCGAGTAAAACTCCCAAAGATGCATTATTTCAGGCATTATTAGCCATTTTCCATGTGTGGTGTAGGAGTTATGTTTAAATAACTGTCATATTGAGTGTTACAGTATACAGTCATATTGAGTAATACCTCATTTTTGTATTTGCAAACCATAGAAAAACAACTGTATCTAGTAAAACTCACATGTATTCAATATCACAGGAATTTTTAGACACTTTGCACGTTTGGATTAGGAATTATGTTGGAATACATTTTTATTGCTTTATTCGCATTATCTCAGGATTCTAAGTACATTACTGTCAAATTGAGTAAAACATTACTTTTTGTTTTGCAAACGGTACCAAATGTTTTTTTTTTTCAGGGAAACTCTCAAAGATGCATTTCTTCAGGCATTATTAGACATATTGTATGTGTATTTTTGGAGTTATGTTTCATAAACTGACATTTTGAGTTTGACCAATATGAGGCCAGTAAAACCTGATTTTTGTATTTTTGAACCTTTCCAAAATACCTGATTCAGGTCAAACTCACATAAAATCAGTATTACAGGCTTTTATAGACAAATTTCATGTTTGGTTTTGGAGTTATGATTATAAACCTTTCATATTTAGGTTGACAGTCACACTGTTATATTGAATAAAAAAAACTAACTTGTGTCTTTAGAAACCTTACAAAAGATCATTTTTCTAGTACTACTAACAAAAATACATATCTCTAGGCTTTATTAGCCATTTTGCATGTGTTGTTTAGAAGTTATGTTTGAATACATTTTTATTGCTTTTTTCGCATTATCTCAGGATTCTAAGAACATTATAGTCATATTGAGTAAAAAACTACTTTTGCATTTGCAAGATTTAAAAAAGCATATGTTTCCAGTAAAACTCCCAAAGATGCATTATTTCAGGCATTATTAGCCATTTTCCATGTGTGGTGTAGGAGTTATGTTTAAATAACTGTCATATTGAGTGTTACAGTATACAGTCATATTGAGTAATACCTCATTTTTGTATTTGCAAACCATAGAAAAACAACTGTATCTAGTAAAACTCACATGTATTCAATATCACAGGCATTTTTAGACACTTTGCACGTTTGGATCAGGAATTATGTTGGAATATATTTTTATTGCTTTATTCGCATTATCTCAGGATTCTAAGTACATTACTGTCAAATTGAGTAAAACATTACTTTTTGTTTTTGCAAACGGTACCAAATTTTTTTTTTCAGGAAAACTCTCAAAGATGCATTTCTTCAGGCATTATTAGACGATATTGCATGTGTATTTTTGGGAGTTATGTTTCATAAACTGACATTTTGAGTTTGACCAATATGAGGCCAGTAAACCTGTTTTTTGTATTTTTGAACCTTTCCAAAATACCTGATTCAGGTCAAACTCACATAAATTCAATATTACAGGCTTTTTTAGACAAATTTCATGTTTGGTTTTGGAGTTATGATTATAAACCTTTCATATTTAGGGTTGACAGTCACACTGTTATATTGAATAAAAAAACTAACTTGTGTCTTTAGAAACCTTACAAAAGATCATTTTTCTAGTACTACTAACAAAAATACATGTCTCTAAGCATTATTAGCCATTTGCATGTGTTGTTTAGAAGTTATGTTTGAATACATTTTTATTGCTTTTTTCGCATTATCTCAGGATTCTAAGAACATTATAGTCATATTGAGTAAAAAACTACTTTTTGCATTTGCAAGATTTAAAAAAGCATATGTTTGGAGTAAAACTCCCAAAGATGCATTATTTCAGGCATTATTAGCCATTTTCCATGTGTGGTGTAGGAGTTATGTTTAAATAACTCTCATATTGAGTGTTACAGTATACAGTCATATTGAGTAATACCTCATTTTTGTATTTGCAAACCATAGAAAAACAACTGTATCTAGTAAAACTCACATGTATTCAATATCACAGGATTTTTTAGACACTTTGCACGTTTGGATTAGGAATTATGTTGGAATACATTTTTATTGCTTTATTCGCATTATCTCAGGATTCTAAGTACATTACTGTCAAATTGAGTAAAACATTACTTTTTGTTTTTGCAAGACGGTACCAAATGTTTTTTTTTTCAGGGAAACTCTCAAAGATGCATTTCTTCAGGCATTATTAGACACATTGCATGTGTATTTTTGGAGTTATGTTTCATAAACTGACATTTTGAGTTTGACCAATATGAGGCCAGTAAAACCTGATTTTTGTATTTTTGAACCTTTCCAAAATACCTGATTCAGGTCAAACTCACATAAATTCAATATTACAGGCTTTTTTAGACAAAGTTCATGTTTGGTTTTGGAGTTATGATTATAAACCTTTCATATTTAGGTTGGACAGTCACACTGTTATATTGAATAAAAAAACTAACTTGTGTCTTTAGAAACCTTACAAAAGATCATTTTTCTAGTACGTACTAACAAAAATACATATCTCTAGGCATTATTAGCCATTTTGCATGTGTTGTTTAGAAGTTATGTTTGAATACATTTTTATTGCTTTTTTCGCATTATCTCAGGATTCTAAGAACATTATAGTCATATTGATTAAAAAACTACTTTTTGCATTTGCAAGATTTAAAAAGCATATGTTTCCAGTAAAACTCCCAAAGATGCATTATTTCAGGCATTATTAGCCATTTTCCATGTGTGGTGTAGGAGTTATGTTTAAATAACTGTCATATTGAGTGTTACAGTATACAGTCATATTGAGTAATACCTCATTTTTGTATTTGCAAACCATAGAAAAACAACTGTATCTAGTAAAACTCACATGTATTCAATATCACAGGCATTTTTAGACACTTTGCACGTTTGGATCAGGAATTATGTTGGAATAAATTTTTATTGCTTTATTCGCATTATCTCAGGATTCTAAGTACATTACTGTCAAATTGAGTAAAACATTACTTTTTGTTTTTGCAAACGGTACCAAATTTTTTTTTTTCAGGAAAACTCTCAAAGATGCATTTCTTCAGGCATTATTAGGACATATTGCATGTGTATTTTGGGAGTTATGTTTCATAAACTGACATTTTGAGTTTGACCAATATGAGGCCAGTAAAACCTGTTTTTTTGTATTTTTTGAACCTTTCCAAAATACCTGATTCAGGTCAAACTCACATAAATTCAATATTACAGGCTTTTTTAGACAAATTTCATGTTTGGTTTTGGAGTTATGATTATAAACCTTTCATATTTAGGTTGACAGTCACACTGTTATATTGAATAAAAAACTAACTTGTGTCTTTAGAAACCTTACAAAAGATCATTTTTCTAGTACTACTAACAAAAATACATGTCTCTAGGCATTATTAGCCATTTTGCATGTGTTGTTTAGAAGGTTATGTTTGAATACATTTTTATTGCTTTTTTCGCATTATCTCAGGATTCTAAGAACATTATAGTCATATTGAGTAAAAAACTACTTTTTGCATTTGCAAGATTTAAAAAAGCATATGTTTACGAGTAAAACTCCCAAAGATGCATTTAGTTTCAGGCATTATTAGCCATTTTCAATGTGTGGTGTAGGAGTTATGTTTAAATAACTCTCATATTGAGTGTTACAGTATACAGTCATATTGAGTAATACCTCATTTTTGTATTTGCAAACCATAGAAAAACAACTGTATCTAGTAAAACTCACATGTATTCAATATCACAGACATTTTAGACACTTTGCACGTTTGGATTAGGAATTATGTTGGAATACATTTTTATTGCTTTATTCGCATTATCTCAGGATTCTAAGTACATCACTGTCAAATTGAGTAAAACATTACTTTTTGTTTTTGCAAACGGTACCAAATGTTTTTTTTTTTTCAGGGAAACTCTCAAAGATGCATTTCTTCAGGCATTATTAGACATATTGCATGTTGTATTTTTGGAGTTATGTTTCAAAACTGACATTTTGAGTTTGACCAATATGAGGCCAGTAAAACCTGATTTTTGTATTTTTGAACCTTTCCAAAATACCTGATTCAGGTCAAACTCACATAAATTCAATATTACAGGCTTTTTTAGACAAAGTTCATGTTTGGTTTTGGAGTTATGATTATAAACCTTTCATATTTAGGTTGACAGTCACACTGTTATATTGAATAAAAAAACTAACTTGTGTCTTTAGAAACCTTACAAAAGATCATTTTTGCTAGTACTACTAACAAAAAATACATATCTCTAGGCATTATTAGCCATTTTGCATGTGTTGTTTAGAAGTTATGTTTGAATACATTTTTATTGCTTTTTTCGCATTATCTCAGGATTCTAAGAACATTATAGTCATATTGAGTAAAAAACCACTTTTTGCATTTGCAAGATTTAAAAAAGCATATGTTTCCAGTAAAACTCCCAAAGATGCATTATTTTAGGCATTATTAGCCATTTTCCATGTGTGGTGTAGGAGTTATGTTTAAATAACTGTCATATTGAGTGTTAAAGTATACAGTCATATTGAGTAATACCTCATTTTTGTATTTGCAAACCATAGAAAAACAACTGTATCTACTAAAACTCACATGTATTCAATATCACAGGCATTTTTAGACACTTTGCACGTTTGGATTAGGAATTATGTTGGAATACATTTTTATTGCTTTATTCGCATTATCTCAGGATTCTAAGTACATTACTGTCAAATTGAGAAAAACATTACTTTTTGTTTTTGCAAACGGTACCAAA